>NC_139720.1:161556699-161729199 GCF_964211835.1 Anser anser
AAAGAAAAGAAAAGAAAAGAAAAGAAAAGAAAAGAAAAGAAAAGAAAAGAAAAGAAAAGAAAAGAAAAGAAAGAAAAGAAAAGAAAAGAAAAGAAAAGAAAAGAAAAGAAAGAAAAGAAAAGAAAAGAAAAGAAAAGAAAAGAAAAGAAAAGAAAAGAAAAGAAAAGTGTGGTTAATAACAAACAACATTTTGGTTGGTGTTCAACTGTAGGTGATTTTTCAGTTCAGATGAGATATCTGAGGCATACACAATACATGCTTATAAAATCAGGAACGGTATACAGAAGATGAACCAGATATTGATATACGCTATGTCACACAGTGCAAGACCTTGAGGATATTATATAATTGGAGTTTAAAAAAAATCTGAGTAATTTTTCATACTTAGTACATGCAAAATCTGCTTCTGGTACATTTTTCCAGATTTGTCCAGAAATGAACAGTATGAATCTTTGAGAAAAACAAGAAAAACAATAAATAAAAAAAAAAAGATAAATAGGTCAGCCACACCATATGATTCAGAAGGTCTCTGAATCTTTTATTTAAATAAATAAATAAATAGACAGAGTGTCGTTTTACTCCTCCCTAAAGACACCATATGACCTCCATCAAGATTTGCTCTGACCTAGTTCCTAGGCTTAAACTAAAACTATATCTGAATATTTTCCTATGCACAATAGTGACCACTGTGTTTCCGGACAAATATGTGAAACATGAAATAGGACCACTGTCCCACCTGGTACTGCTTGTAGTTGTCTGACAAAGAATGCTAGCTATCCTCATTTACTATAAGAAATGCAGCAATTCAAACTATAATAGCTTTCTTCAGGAACCATCTTACCTTTTTTTTTTTTTTTGATGAGTAATAAATTATAAATGTCTCATCTCATGTAGTATCACAAGATTGTACCCTTTTACATGTCATTCTGTCTTTATGCTATACAACATTTTTCATGCATGTTAAATCTTAGGTGCAACATGCAGACAAATGCATGCTCCTTTTATCAAGTTTTTAATTACTGTCATGGTTTTTGCTGGGACAGAGTTAATCGTATTTGTAGAGGCTCACACAGTGCTGTGTTTTGGATTTTTGATGAGAACAGTGGTGATAACACACCGATGTTTTAGTTGTTGCAAAGCAGTACTTACACAGAGCGAAGGACTGTTTTTGCTTCTTATGTTACCGTGACAGCAAGGAAGCTGAGGGTACACAGGGAGATGGGAGGAGGCACAGCCAGGACAACTGACCCAGACTAGCCAAAGTGACATCCTATACCATATGGTGTCATGTTCAGGAATAAAAGATGGGTAAAGAAAGAGGAGGTGGGGGAGCAGGGGGAGGGGAATGTTGGGAGTGCTGATGTTTGTCTTCCCAAGGAACCGTTATGCCTGATGAGCCCTGCTTTCCTGGAAGTGGCTAAACACCTGCCTCCTGGTGGGAAGTAGCAAGTTAATTCCTTGCTTGGCTTTGCTTGAACACACAGCTGTTCCTTTACCTAGTAAACTGTCTTTATCTCAACCCATGAGTTCTCTCATATTTATTTTTCTGATTCTTTCCCCCATCTCACCTGGAGAGAGGGAGTGAGCAGCTGTGTGGCATAAAGTTGCCTGCTGAGGCTAAACCTCAACCACCAATGTACTGCATTTTGTCTTCTTTTTTTTTATATATATATATATATTTATTTATTTATATTTATATATATGTATGAATGTTATTGCTATTCTGTTTCTTTTTCCACTTCTTTTAAGTGTTTCATGAAATTTCTAATTACTTGTACAGGATTATAGGTTATAACAGGATGTCTCATTTGATGCTTCTTCTACGCACTAAAAGAATGTCCAAAATACCGCTTTCACTTTGATTTTGTATATGTGAATAATTTGTGATGTACTCAAGAGTGAACTAGCATGTTCTCAGCCCTCAAAATTGTCAAGGTAAAATTATACACCCCTACTGTTTGTCTTCCATGTGACCTTATTTTTCTATTTAGTTTTTTCATTTGTTTACCTGCACTTTTTCTTCATTAAAAAAAAAAAAAAAAAAGAATTTGTTTTTCTGTAAGCAGTGATATGGCTGGGTAGACATTCAAGCAGAAAGTTTCAGTCCTTCTGTCTGATTGAATAGTTATATTTACATTTCACAGTCCTTGTACATTGTTGTTTTAGGTTTTATGTATTTTTTTTTCTCAGATATAGTTCTAGAGGTGAAAGGTAATATACAGAAATTATAAAGATTGTTAGATTCTTAGGGAAAAAAAAAAAAAAAAAGCTTTCATTGTGATGCACCCAGTCTTTTTAATGGAAAATTACATTTGCCGGGCAGGTTTTGACCTGTTGTAAGGAAAGGTTCACTCTATCACATCGCTAGACTTTCTAGCAGATGACAAAGATAGACAAAAGAGAGACAAAATACACACAAAAGTTACTCCCTAGTACTTCTTTTTGTCTTCCATCTGCCTAGTCTTTCCCCTCATTAATTCTACATATTTTTTTCTATTCATTCATCCAGCTGCAGTAAGAAATGTTCCCTTTTCCAAGATAACTTCGAATTTCAGCCACCAGTCTCCATCTGTGTTCCTGACCTTTCTCTTCTGTGCGCACACAATAGAAGAGGAACTCTTAGAAGATAAGTGTCTCCTCAAATGCAATGGTAATTTTCCCAGTTACATACCACTTTTTAAGTTGCTTCCCTAAAGCATTTACTAAGTAGGTTAAAAATAACAATAAGAATAATAAAAATAATTAAAAATAATAATAATAATAAACTTTTCTCCTAGACTCTTCTAGTTTGCTTTAGTTCCAGAAATCAGGTATGATATTCACTAATTATCCTTCTAATGCTACTAATTTATTTATTTATTTTAGCTTGTTTCAATATGAACTTCCTTGAGTAATATATGATACAAAATAACAGATTTCAGCAAATTGCTTGAACTAGGTAGCAGGGTTAGTATACAATTCTTGATTCTATTTGCTGGTAGAGTTTTATGTTCTCTGCTGTTTTTAACACTGGAAGATAACTTCTCAGGTGATGATTAATAATAATAATAATAATAACAGTAATAATAATAATAATAGCAACTAGTATTGCAACCTCCCATGATTTCATCAGTCTAGAATTTAGGATGATGTAAATTCCAATGAATGCAATATACCTGTCCAACCAGAAGAACAAATAGCAAAAAGAATCTTAGAATCATAGAAGATAAAAATAGATGAGGTATCAGTATTGAGACATATCCATTTAAACTCATAATTCAGTCTTTGCAGACAAATTTTCAAGAGATATTCATTCTCTTGCAGTTCATTGTATATATAAGAAACAGTTGTGCTTCAAATAAATGTTGAGGAGACTTTCTAGAAATAATATATAGGTATATTAGGGAATTGTGAGAAACTCTATACAAGTCGCTCTTCTTCAAAAGTGTCCTTGAGGAAATTAACCCGTGTACCTATTTTCTAATAGAATTACACCAGCACCAAGAAATGATGATAAAGATCTACATAGCTTATTAGGGTAGCAATCATATATTGTGAGAAATAAAGCATCAAATCTAAACATTGAGACAAGGATTGACCGTATCCCAGCTTCCATCATTTTAAAGTGAAGCATCTATTTTAAAGTATTTTAACAGATTCTCTTCAAAATCAATGAAGTTGAATTGCCTGGACAGTCTTATTACCTAGAATGGATTCATTTTCCCACTGGAGTCACCTCTGTCTCCAATAGCTACAGAAGGACCTCAATTGGTATAGCTCAGAACCACACATTTTGTATATACATGTGTGTATATATGTATATATATACACACACACATATAACCATTCATTATATATATATATATATATATATTAGAGTTGTGTGAAAGCAAATTCTGTCTCAGAAGTATTACGTCTACTCTACATGCTGAGGTCAGATAGTCCAGCAGTGAAAAGATCCAAATAGATTAGTTGTTAAGTAATTGTGCTACACATCCGGCATAGCTGTTTTACAGTCTCAGTCAGAGCTGAATGGTTTAAAATGGTGCATTTAATTTCTGACAGCTGCAATAATTTTTCCTAAGTTCAAAAATAATAAGTTTTGCATCCTCAGATTTCATAATAAAACTGTAAAGAAGCTCTAAGAATTGCTGGTTTGCTCAAAGAAAGAAGTTTTTAATCCTTGTTTGTGACATCAGCTTCCTAGTAATAAGGTAATACTCCACTAAACAGCATTTATCAAAGTACTAGTTTATTTTTGTCTTCTCACTTACTAAAAAAAATTATCCTGCAATATGAACTATACCGAAGGGCTAAGGCCAAAACAGAACAGGAAGATGAAGCAGAGAAGCTAGTCATTCATGACTTGAACCGAGTGATCTGCATGAAAATGATACAGAGATTACAGGCAGTTAAAAAAAAATAAAATAAAAATAGTAATAAAGTATGCCTCAGAAAGAATGAACTCCTATATCTACATTATTTCACTATGGGGAAACTAATCATTTGTCTGTTTGCTCTATCCTTCTGTCTGTCCTGTTGGAGTGAGGAGAACAGTAGTGACATAGCCTAGGGTAGGCTTCAGGCAATAGGAATAATTCTAACAACACCAGGGACCTCCTCTGGTGTTTGATGAGTGGCTGCATATTTGAATGTGTTGTTCTTTGCTCTGGATCCTTTACAAACATTCACATCTCTCTTTCATTGTCATGCCTCACTCTCTTCTCTTTATTTTTCTTTCCACTATGCTGTTGTTATATCTGTCTTCACTGCTCATATAAGTATTCTGCCATGTCTTCTGCTATGATGTTCACTCTGCTACATATTTTAATGCCAAGCAAATTGTGCAGGGTAATGTAAAAAACAGGGACCTCATAATAAATAAAACAGGCTTGAAAGGGTCCCACCTCAACTGTATGCACACAAATAAGGAAGGGCCTATAGGACAGGATAAGGGGGAAAGCTCTCATACATTCTCTGGGAAATGTGCATAACTGGATGTGTCTTTGAAGTGCTTGTATACCAGTGTGTGCATAGGGGGAACAAACAGGAGAAATTAGAGATATGCCTATAGTTGCAGGGCTAATATCTCACTTGGATGACAGAACTATGGTGGAATAGCTCACATGATTGGTGCACTGTAGTAGATGGTCTCTTTTGGAAGGACAGCCTAGGATAATGAAGAAGAGGATCTGCCATTTATGTGGCAGAGCATCATGAATGTACAGAAATCTGCCTTGGGTCACATGAGAAGCCATATTGTAGAATCATAGAATCATTGAATCATAGAAAGGTTTGGGTTGGAAGGGACCTTTATGGTCACTTCATTCAAACCCCCCTGCCATGGGCAGGGACACCTTCCACTAGACCAGGTTGCTCAAAGCCCCATCCAACCTGGCCTAGAACACTTCCACGGATGGGGCATCCACAACTTTGGGCAACTTATTCCAGTGCCCCACCACCCTCAAAGTGAAGAATTTCTTCCAAATATCTATTTTAAATGTACTCTCTTATATTTTAAATTCATTATTCCTTGTCCTATCACTACATTCCCTGACAAAGAGTCCCTCCCCACCTTTCCTGTAGGCCCCTTTAGACACTGGAAGGCCACTACAAAGTCTTTCTGGAGCCTTCTCTTCTCCAGGTTAAATAACCCCAACTCCCTCAGCCTGTCTCCATAGGAGAGGTGCTACAGCCCTCTGATCATTTTTGTGGCCCTCCTCTGCACCCACTCTAACAAGTCCATGTCTTTCTTGTGCTGGGATCCCCAGAGATGAATGCAGATAAATTCAGATGAAAGTTTATGGGTTGGGATTACTGGAAAGACCAGCACAAGTGATGTTGTGATGAGTGTCTGCTGCAGACCACATAATCAGGAAGAAGTAACTGAAGCCTTTTTTAGACAACTGGACGAAGCCTCATGTTTGCAGACCCTGTTCCTCATAAGGGACTTGGACTTCCTCCATACCTGCTGGAAAGGAAACACAGCAGGACACAAGTAACCCAACAGATTTATGGATTGAATTGATGACAATTTCCAGATACAGGTGATCAAGGAGCTCATGATAGGAGATACTATCCTAAACTCGATATTTACAAACAAGGAAGAACTGGATAGGGATGTGAAAGTTAGGGCTGGCCTTAGCTACACTAACCATGAGTTAGTGGAGTTAAGGATCTTGAGAACAGAAAACATAGCATATAGCAAGATGACAATGCTGGACTTCAGAAGAGCAAACTTTGGCTTCTTCAGGGATCTGCTTGGAAGAACCCAGAGGATTTCGTCCTGGATAGAACATGGGTACAGCTGGTTGATTTTCAAAGATAACCTTTTGCAAACTCAAGAATGGTCCTTCCCAATGAGCAGGAAATCAAGCACTGGTGGCAAGACACATATGCAGATGAAAAAGGAGCTCCTGACAAATTTCAGTCATTAAAAGGATGCACTCAAGAGGTGAAGACAGTGTCAGCTGACATAGGGGGAATATAGAAACAATGTCTGAGTATGCATGGGGAGGTTAGGAAGGCCACAGGCAACCTGCATTTTAATCTGACAAGGGATACAGAGGGTTTCTACAGATATATCAGCAGGAAAAGGAGAAAAGAGGGAAAATATGGACCCGCTGCTGAACAGGGAATGGGACCTGGTGAAAAAAGAAATGGAAAAGCCATCAGTACTCAATACCTTAATTGCTTCATTCTTAGCTTGTACTATTTGCTTTCAGGAATAACAGATCTAAGAGACCAGTGGGAAATTCTAGAACAAGGAAGTTAATTCAATAGTAGAGGATAAGGTAAGGGAACATTTAAACAAATTGGATGTAAACGAGTCCATGGGACTTGATGGGATACACGAGTGAGCATTGAGGGAGCAGGCTGATATCATTGTGAGGCCTCTTGTAAGTGTATGTGGATAGGAAGTGTCTGATCCTTTAAGGGTATCTGGTAAAAGAAGCCATAAACAAGAACATAAAGAGGTGAACCTGGCTGATAAGGGAGGTTGCGTAAAGAACAAACCTGGTCAGTGGCACTATTTGGTAAGGTTATGTGGAGTATGAAAATGTTTATTTTTTTTCAGTTGGGAGGGTAAGAAAAGAGGGAGACAAACACACAGAGTCTTAAAATCTGGCCAATTACCATTAACAAACAATAACCAGAAAAAATCTGATCAGGTCACACTAACTGACGGGATAGCAAGAAGTTGCAGGAAAACCTGGACTTTGCAACCAAGGATGCAGACCCAACATTCCAGGATCGGGTGAGTAGGTGTTGTGGTTTAACCTGACCAGGATCAGATGAAAAATCTTGTGGGTTGAGATAAAGATATTTTAATAGGACAGAAAAGGAAGAGAAATTAATAATAATAATAATAGTAATACGTGTACAAAACCAGTGATGCTCAATGCAATTGCTCACCACATGCTCAGCCTGCCTCCAGGTGGCAGTGCTACCCTCCAGCCCCAGCCACCCCATATTGATTGTTGATCATGATGTCAGATGGTATGGAATACCCCTTTGGACAGTTTGGGTCATCTGTCCTGGGTCTGTCCCCTCCCAGTTCCTTCTGCACCCCCAGCCTCCTCACTGGCAGGGCTGTATGAGAAACTGAAAAGTCCTTGGCTTAGTGTAAGCACTGCTCTGCTACAATTAAAACATCAGTGTGTTATCAACATTATTCTCATCTTAGATCCAAAACGGAGCACCTACCAGCTACTAGGAGGAAAATTAACTCTGTCTTAGCCAAAACCAGGATAGTAGGACTATGTAAATTAATGAGGCAATGTGCTGGAGAAAGGGGAGCAGGGAGGAGCAAAGACAGTTAGACAGAAGTATAAAAGGGGCCAGTTTCACGTACGATAGGGCTGGTCAGTACACTTGTCTGGATGAACCCTGTGCCATACCACCACAGTCTGTTTTATCATCTTGAATTAAATATTTAACTATCTCACTTTGTATTCCATGTGTGTGAGAATTAAAGTTCTTTTTTTTGCAGTAGAAAATTCTGCTAACCTTGCATATTCAAAAGTGATTGCGCAGGCATAACAGTGGGGGGTATGTTAAACAGATAAGGGGACAATGGAAGGTCTCCCTTTCCCAAGATAAGGAGGATGTTTAAGGAAAACAAGACAAGAAGTTGCAGAATCAGCAAAAAACAAAAAGTCATGGGCCCCTCCAGCCACAAGAGAAGAAAAAAAAAAAAAAAAAAAAAAAAGGAAAAAGGGGGAAAAGAAGAAATTAAAGGTTGGTCAAATAAAATTGTACATATATCGTATAGTAACAAGCATCGAGTAGGTTGTGAACCTGTAGTACTCAGCCAATGAGGAAATGGGAGGAATCAAGTGTCGGGTAATAGGAGATATAAGGTTATGATACACTTCTGCTGTGCGCTCCTGCTAACAGGACACCCACCACTGCAATCATGAATAAAAATGCTACTTCACCGAGATCCTCTCCTGAGCCCGGGTTATTGGCTGCAGATTGTTTCTCACATGTGTATGTGTGCTGCAAGGACTAAGTAACAGTTTCTGGTCAGACCTGTGAGAGTGGAAATTGCTTCTGGCTGCTGGAGCCAGATGGTGGGGGGGAGGGGGGGGGGGCGTTGGTGCCCCTGGTCTGTGGTGCCAGCTACTGGAGTAAGCGGGGTCTCAGCATCAGCTTTTGGAGGCAGTGGAGGTCTTTAACCTCCAGCCTCTGGGATGGGAACAGCATGAGTACCCAAACCAGCTAAAGGAGGGGCCAGCATGAGTGAGGCAAGTGTGGGGCTCAGCACTAGCAGCTGGAGCAGGGTTGCAGTTCACAGCCCAAGTGCCTGGTGCCAGCTGCTGGAGGGGGCACGAGTATCTGCATCTTCCACAACCTGTTGTGCATGGAGTATACATGTGCACTTTGGCAAGCTTCAAGCTGGGCCAGATGATAAGTAAGAGATCCTGCGTGTGGGCTGGGGTATCAAGTAGGCAAGGGTCCAGGTATTTTGGTAGACCTGTGAATGCAGGTTGTCTGTGGAACAAGTGTTTGTTTTTGTATATGCAGCTGGCACCAAGTTGGAGTGTCTGGTGAGTAGGGGAACCATGGGGTTGGGAAGAGGGACCAGGATATGGGTAAGGGTCCTGGGCAGGCAGAGGGGCTGTGCTCAGGGCATCTGTATGCTGGTGAAAGTGAAGATGTGACGCGCGTGCCTGCACCAGAGACCTGCTGCCTCTGCTAGCCTGAGAGGAGGAGAGGACCTGGCTGGCTGTGCTGGTGTGGTATATGAGTCCGGTGCTTGGGTGCTATTGAAGATGGTACCTTTTCTGTGGCAGTCTGTTTAAAAGCCTGTGTCTGTACTCTGTGTGTGTGTCTGTCCTGTATGAAGGACAAGAAGGTTTTAGGGAATAGCCAGCATGGATTTTTAAAGGACGAATCATGCCTGACTAAGCTGATGGCCTTCTACAAAGAAATAACTGTCTCTGTGGACAAGGGAAGAACAGTTAATGTTTTTGCCTTGACTTTAGTGAGACTTTCAACACTGCCTTCAATAACACTCTTTCAGACAAATGGAAAAAGTATAGACAAGATAAATGGGCAGTGATGTGAACTGACAGCTGGCTGAACTGTTGGGCACAAATGGTTTTGGTCAGCAGAAAAAAAGTCTGTCTGGAGTCCAGTCAATGTTGTTGTATTTCAGGGTTCACACTGGAACTAGTACTCTTTAATTTCTTCACTGATGACCTGGATGTTGGGACAAGGTGCACTGTCAAAGCATTTGCAGCTGGTATAAGACTCCATGGAGTGGTTCATGCACCAGATAGTTGTGTTGTCATTCAGTGAGACTGTGACAGTCTGGAGAAATGGGCCGAAGGCTGTGACGGATTTTAGCAATCTGTATAAATGTCTGATGGGTGTGTATAAAGAAGAGGGAGACCGTCTCTCCCAGTGATAAATGCCTAGTGCTAGGATGATGCTAGCATACGCTGAAATACGGGAAATCCCACTTCAATTTAAGAAAAAAAATGTTTTCATTTTTAATTATTATTCTAATTCTATTATTATTCTAAGGGTGATTGAACACTGGAACAGGTTTCCCGTGTAAGTTGCAGTCTCCATTCCTGGAGATATTCAGAACATGACTGAACATAGTCCTGAGCAACCTACTCTCATTGACTCTCAGCAGGGCTTTGGACTAGGTGACCTCTAGGTCACTTCCAACCTAAACTATTCTGCAGTGATATTACATAATCATGCAGCTTCCAAGTCTATTTTATCTATATAGAATGTGTGATTAGGGGGATAATCATAATTCTGAGAATTATTGCATTGAAGATTATAGCATTCACTCTACATCCTATAATACAAGCATGTGAATTACTCACAGCCATGGAAATGGATTCTTTACAGTCGCAGACTTGTTCACCAGCCTGGTCTACAAGAAGGATATGTAAACAACAAGAAAATTGCATTAATAATCCACTCTGAATGGTGTATTGTTCTTTAACACAAAGAAAAGCTAGAAAATTTCATTCTGAATTACTTTTTTTTTGTGTGTGTGTGAAAGAAAAACAAAACAAAAAGAAACAAACCATAGGAAGCCATGTCTCCAGAGGAGAGCACCCTGCATGTCTTTTCAATAGCATGGTACATTTGAACTGAACTTTACAAAGCTGTTTTTTTGTTTTTTTTTTATTTTTTTCAGAAAAAAAAAAATGAAATGCAAATGAAAAAGGAAATAAAACCACTGCATATACAATATTCACAAAATACAAGAGAAATATTTGGACAGAGGAGAACAGAAACATCTGATACCTTTTGGTCTCATTCCAGGCATTGTTTATTTTAATTTTAATTATTTCTTTGTTTTTTGTTTTTTGTTTTTTTTTCCACTTTCCCTTGTCTTTTTTTTTTGTTTGTTTTGTTTTGTTTTTCTGTTCCCAAAGATGCAGGGATATACCAGGTATAGCAGTCACAGATACTTGCAGGTTATCATGTGCCAATTTCCTATTTATACAAGAAACAGTGAATCAGGAAAATATGTTTCCTAAATATTGCTTACTATTATTATTAAATTACCTCCAAACAAGAAAACAAACAAAAAGCAATACTACATTGTAATTTTTTTCCCGTTTTGTTCTTAGTCCTAGTGCAAATCTCCTGTGAAAGTCTCTGTAATAGTTGATACATTAGGCTTTATTTATTTTATTTTATTTTGTTTTGTTTTGTTTTTGTTTTTGTTTTTATTTTGCTTTGTTTTGTTCTGATTTCATAGCATCTGCAAATATACCTGAAGATGAACCTGGTTTTGGGAGACACCATCTTTGTTTCTGTTGTAACGGAACTATAAAGAAACAATTATTCCAATGGAACTACTTCTGTGTTTTTTTTCAGTCTTAAGACAAATGGTGGTATGCCTGAGGAGAAGTCCAGAAATGTTTGGTGAATGAATGAGAGGAATGAAGCTACTGATAATGCAGTTATAGGTAGCCACCAGTCTACAGTCTACCTAGCATTCTCTGTAGAGATGTTTCACAAGTTAGCACATGTAGTTGGCTGTGTTTGTCATATTCTTGGTATTTGCACATGCTTTGCAGGCAGTGTATTTATCACCTGCAATCCAAAAAACTCCTGTTGCTTCAATAAACTACACCAGTCATTTACTAGACTGAAAGTGTATTGCACCATATGTGAATCTGTGATTGTGATTAATGCAACTGGATTTATAGTACTGCAATATTGTGCTATTTGTGCATCCATGATCGTGATAATTTAATATATTGAATGTGACCAGACTTATAGTGCCAAACTGGACATCACTCAGAAACTAAGCCCAGCCACGCCAAGCCCCTCTGATATCTGAGGGCAAGTTGGAATGCAAGGGGGTTTAGGTCCTGCCAAACTTTCTTCCCCTTTAATGAAACAATATGTTCACAGAAATTCTACCCCAGATACCTGGGGTTTAACAGCAAAAACATCCATAAGTTCCTATGAGCTAGGGATATGCTGTTCAGCATATTCCTGTGCTTCCAAAGCTATTTATCTTGTTGCTGCTTTCGGCAATCATCTTGCCTGTGTATTCAAGAAAATGTTCTGTGTATTTGCAGCCCCTTGCAATTACCTTATTCTTTGTTCTTTATCTTGCAAACATTATTTGGGTCACTGTTGGCTTGTTTTACCCTTTCTTCTGCAAGCAGCTACAAAAATCTTTACCCCTTTGGTATTTACATTGCTCACATATTTGCATAAAATGTTTATGTGTAATGTTTGGCTATGCTACAGTGTTACAAAATACTTACATACTGTCATTGGTTATAATATTTTACTATGATTAGATTTGGGTTTAAACCAAATTCATATAATCCAGACCACTACACTTATAATTTAGAGGTATTACAGGCCTCTGTTTTGGATCCTTTTTTAAAATTTATTTATTTATTATTTTTTTTAACCTATCTATTTTCTTGTTTTTTTCAGGATTTTCAGTTCCACAGTCTCATGGTCACTGCAGTCAAGATTGCCCTTGACCTTCACATCTTCAGCAGTTCTTCTTCATTTGTGACTAAAGGTCCAGCAATATTTGTCTGATTCATCAGTCATGTGCGTCAAGAAATTTTCTGCAAAACACTCCAGGTATCTCTTATGCTGCTTGTGCCATGCCCTGTTACCTTTTGAGTAGATATCTGCAATTGTGAATTTTTATTTCAGTTGTACAAGACACACTGGGCACAGACTAGAATGGAAGAAATTCTATCTAAACATCAGGAAATACTTCTTTACTATGCAGGTGACTGAGCACTGGCACACGTTGTCCAGAGAGGTTGTGGAGTCTCCCTCCTTGGAGATCTTCAAAAGCCATCTGGACATGGTCCTGGACAACCTGCTCCAGGTGTCGCTGCTTGAGCAGGGGTGGGTAGGACCAGATGATCTCCAGAGATTCCTTCCAACCTTAACCATTCTGTGAACAGAATGGACTTCTTGCATTTTATTTTTATTTTTATTTTTCTCTTCAGCTTATCAGGTGACTCAAATTGTGGCCTGCTAGTGTATATGTGTATACATACACACACAGCCCACAGTAGCTGGTCTTAAACAATCCACCTATATAGCTGCTTGCCTCAGCACCTTCTGGTCTACCCAGGTGCCAGTGATTGGACCTATAAGCCTGGAAGTCCACACTCCCATGCCACTTGCTTAGACCTCTTAGACTATTTGCTAGCTGTTGTAGCTTGAAATTAACCTGTGTTCACACATATTCAGAATAGAACATGCATCCACACAGAAAATAGGTAAAAGTAGGATCTAATAAGAATACATGAAAGACTGCAGTGAACAATAAAACAAGCATAATGACCAGAAAACCATTAGAACTCTACAGGCTAATTTAGTCTCTTGTCCTCTATTTTCCAACATTTATTCCTTCCTAATTCACTTTGACCATTCCCTTTCAATGTCTTTTGTCCATCCCCTAAATATATCTCATAAGTTACTCACATTCCTGCAATCTGCTTAAAAACATTCCAAAACATCTCAAGCACAGTCCAAAACTGTTCCCTCTCCTGCATCATGTAATGAGTTCTATAGCCCTGTAGGAAATAACTTCTTCAGTCTGCAAGGCAGTCAGGGAGGGCTTGTTTGGTGAACTCCTTCCAGGCTGTCTCATGTCAGTTACAACCATCTGTGTTCTCCTCAATACCCCTGGAAGCAGCCAGGTCAGGAAGACGCTCCCTTTTCACCAGTCAAGTGACTTGTGTTCCCCTGTTCCCCCTGGGCTCTGTGTTAGGGTGTGTTCCTCCACACAGGCCAGCAGTCACTATGATCCATGTCCAAGTGGAGGCCGGTGATAAGTGGTGTATTGCAGGGGCCTGTCCTTGGACCAGTACTGTTTAATATCTTCAACAATGACATAGACAGGGGGGTGGACTGCACCCTCAGCAAGTTTGCAGATGACACCCAGCTGAGTGGTGCAGTTGATACGATAGAAAGAAGGGATGCCATCCAAAGGGACCTGGGAAGGCTTGAGAAGTGGGCCCACGTGAACGTAATGAGGTTCAACAAGTCTAAATGCAAGGTGCTGCACCTGGGCCGGGGCAATCCCGGACAGGAGTACAGACTAGGAGAAGAACTAATTGAGAGCAGCCCTTCGGAGAAGGACTTGGGGGTTCTGGTGAATGAAAAGCTTGACGTGAGACAGCAGTGTGTGTTTGCAGCCCAGAAGGCCAACTGCATCCTGGGCTGCATCAACAGAGGAGTGGCCAGCAGGTTGAGGGAGGTGATTGTGCCCCTCTACTCTGCCCTTGTGAGATACCACCTGGAGTGCTGCATCCAGGTCTGGGGTCCCCAGCTCAAGAAAGACCTTGATCTGTTAGAACAGGTATAGAGGAGGGCCACAAAGCTGATCAGAGGGCTGAAGCACTTCTCCTATGAAGAAAGGCTGCGAGAGAGATGGGGCTAGTCAGCCTGGAGAAAAGAAGGCCCTGGGGTGACCTCATCGCAGCCTTTCAATATTTAACGGAGGCTTATAAAACGGATGGAGAAGGTACTCAGTTAGATAATGACAGAACAAAGAAGAATGTTTTTAAACTAAATGAGCAGAGATTTAGATTAGAGGTTAGGAGGAAATTTTTCAATCAGAGGCACTGGAACAGGTTACCCAGAGAGGTTGTGGATGCCCCATCCCTGGAGGTGTTCAAGACCAGGTTAGATGAGGCCCTGAGCAACCTGATCTAGTGGGTGATGACCCTGCCTACGGCAGGGGGGGTGGAACTAGATGATCCTTGAGATCCCTTCCAACCCAGGCCATTCTATGATTTTATGATCACTGCAGAATCTTGAGGAGGTATTCTGGTCTCCTGTGCACCCCCAGTGCAGTAACAGCTAGGAATAATTTTGTGCTTCTGTTAATGGTCTCTGCCATGGAAATGTATGGTCTGGTATAAATATATATCAAAGTATATTACAGACATTATTGCCAAAATGTTCATGATGGAGAATAACATCCCAGGAAAAATGTTCTTGATACATGGATGTCACAGTGGAAGAAGGGACAGTTTTCTTTTAAATTGTATATTTTTCTGAATGATTTGTTTATAATTCATGGTTTGCAGCCTATTTCTTGAACTGATTGTTGCAGTTTATATATAAAAAAAAAATCATTTAAAGTGAAAGTTACTTAGTGCACACAGAAGATCCTTCTATCTCTAATTCATCTTTCTGAGTGAAAATTAGCATAATTCTAACACAAAAACAACAAAAATGTTTTACTGAAACTGATATGATGTGTGCTGCATACATAATGATGATTTTCAGCTTGAGAAAGCAGTTTCATACACAGCGCAAATAAGTATTACTTTCACAGTCATGAAAATAACTATTTTTTGTAGTAAATGCAAAAGGAAGGTTTTCATGCTCCACCAATAAGCCTAATAAACTGTTCATATTGAAAATATTGGTAAGTTGTTTCTTTTTTTTTTTCTTTGAGGTTATTTATAAGAATTTGCTGTTTGAACAGCAACAACAATATGTGGAAGCAGATGAACTGGTCTAACGTTTTTTTTTTAAGGTTCTAAAAATTGTTTAGTTGGAAATCCAGCCATATCAGTTTACCAAGAACAAGTGTGATTGGTGAGAGTAAGAAAGTCATTCAGTATGTCTCATGAGACACTGTCATAATTTGTTTTCAGCTTTTGACAGATATAGTTCTTAGGATTTGATTGTCTACCTGCAATATCAACAATTGTTCTGAAGATGTTAAGATGTTATCCAATGGATTTAAGTTGGATCACAGTGTTTGGATACCAGTTTTGAGTCAAAACTTGAAAAGGGCTTTTGTTCCTTGAAGTTGCTGCTGCAACCCTGAAGGTAAAGAAAGCAGTGAAAAATTATTTTATGCAAAAGGAGAGTTTTTCCCTTCACTTTAGAGAGAAACAAAGAACAAACAGATAACTTAGGCTAGCAAACTCCAACAAAAACGAGTATTTCTAAAGTATTAGATTTTTCTAATGATAAAGGCTGCAAGAAGGATTGCAGGTATCTAGGTTATTATGAACATTGTAACACTTCTCAGCAAGGACAATCTTTACTTGCAAAGAACTTTGTTTTTATTTGAATATTTGAAACTTTGAAACCTATTCAGACATCCATACACACAAGTAATTTCTCACTGCACAATATATGCCAAATGTCAAAGAAAATACAATATGTTGTACTATTGAGAGTATGTTCCATTCAACTTGATTTTTCTTTCCTTTCCATTAGTTTGTTTGATATGTTTTAAAATTGAGTGGTCTCACTTCAAAAATTGCTATGATATACGTATTTAAAATTTCAAAACTCAGCACATGAAGTGTGTTATTTTCATGTGTATGTAAAAGAAAGAAAATGCATATCTTATGATTAACGGGCACAAAATAGAAAATGCGTATAGGAACTCGTTAGTCTAACAGGTGTAGCCAAAGTTGATATTTTTAAATTAACAGTAATAGAAATCAGATAGAGTTGTATAATCCTATGGAAGAGACAAACATGAAATGATCAAGAATCTCTGCCTGCTGCCAGAAGCAAGATATAAGGAGGTAAATGAACTGAAGGAAGCCTTAATCCTAGGTATATATGTATATATGTATAAAATTAAATTTAAAAACAAACAAACAAACAAACAAAAAAACCTCTCATCTATACAACAGAAAGTAAAATGACACAAGAAAACACACCATAGATCTGTGGAAGAGAGACTTCCTTGTTCTGTACAGACTGAGTGCTTGTGGTGGACCTTGGCAAGCTTCCAGACTCCCAACCCAGCCAGTGCCTCACTCCTCATCCTAATCAGGACAAGGGGAGAAAATACAATGGAAAAACTCATGAATTGAGATAAAGACTGGGAGATCACTTAAAAATTATGATCATGGGCAAAACAGACTCAACTTAGGGAAAATTAATTTAACTTATTGCCAATTAAAGTGAGAATTAAATGGTGAGAATGATAAAAACTAATACACACTCCCCTCATGCCCCCTTTTTCCAAGGCTCAACTTGACTTCTTCAGTCCCAACTCCTCTACCTTCTCCCCTCACCTTCTAGGGGTGCAGGGGCATGGGGAATGAGAGACTGTGGTCAATCTGTAACAGTTCCTCTTCTTCATCCTCATACTTTCCAGTGTGGGTCCTTCCCAAGGACCCACAGTCCTTCAGGACACACTTGATTTACTATAGGTCCTCTGTGGACCATAGAGTAGATAACTGGTGTGGTGTGGTTTTGTCCATGAACTGAAGGAAAATACTTGCTCCAGCACCATCTCTTCCACAGGCTGCAGCGGAATATCTGCTCTGGCACCTCCTCCTCTCCTTCTTTCTTTGTGTCTGTAGGATTCTTTCTCACATGTCTTGTTTCCTTGCTCCTTTCATAATGCTGTGCAGTGTTTTCCCCTTTCTTAAGCATGTTTTCCCACAGGAGCCACCAGAGTGGCTGATGGGCTCAGCTGTGTCCTCCAATGAATCTATGTGGTGGTTTTACTTGGGTGGGCAGCCAAGCTCCACCTCAGCCACTCTCTCACTCCCCCTCCTCAAAGAGGAAGGGGGAGAAAATACGATGAAAAGGGCTCAAGTGTTGAGATAAGGATGGGGAGATCACTCAACAATTATTGTGATGGGCAAAACACACTCAGAGTAGGGAGACAGTAAGATTTATTGCCTATTACTAACAAGCTAGAGAAGTGAGAAACAAAGGAAAGAAACCAAGGATGCCTTCCCCCCATCCACCCTCTTACACCTCCTCCCCCCGAGCGGTGCAGGGGGAATGGGGGTTATGGTCATTCTATAGTACTTCGCCGCCGCCGCTCCTTCTCGGTCACTTTCTTCCCCTGTTTCAGCACGGGGTCCCTCCCACGGGATGCAGTCCTTCCCAAACTGATCCTACGTAGGCTTCCCACAGGCAGCAGCTCTTCACGAACTGCTCCAGATATGGATCCGTACCACAGGATCCATCCATCAGGAGCAAACTGCTCCAAACTGGGTCCCCCACGGGCAGCAGCTCCTGCCAGGTCACCTGCTCCTTCGTGGGCTCCTCTCCACAGGCTACAGGTCCAGTCTGGAATCTGCTCTGGTGGGGGTCCTCCACAGGCCGCAGCCTCTGTCAGCGCAGGTCCACCTGCTCCACCATGGTCTCCTCCATGGGCTGCAGTGTCGAACCCTGCTCCACCATGGTACACTATGGGCGGCAGGGGGACAGCCTGCTTCACCATGGTCCTCACCACAGGCTGCAGGGAAACTTCTGCTCCGGTGCCTGGAGCACCTCTCCCCCTCCTTCTTCACTGACCTTGGCACCTGCAAGGCTGTTTCTCACTCTCTCTCTCCCAGCTGCTATTTCCCAGCAGGTTTTTTTTTTTTTTTTTTTTTTTTTTTTTTCCCTGGCTATGGTCAGTGGCAGGGCCCTTATCTAACATGGGGCAGCTTCTAGATTCTTCTCACAGAAGCCAACCCTATGGCACCCCCACTACCAAAACCTTGCCACATAAACCCACTACAATCTGCTGGAGCTAGCTGGAGACATGTGTCGCCATAATGGCATAGCCCCTGGCCTCTTCTCACAGAAGCTAATGCTGCAGTGACCCTGCTGCCATAACCTGGCCACCTATGCCTGATACTATGCTATAGGTTAAAAAGTAGTGAGAATATTGTGTGATATCCTCTCCAAAATGCTGATCTATTAGCACATATTCTCTGTGTTGACAAACTTTCTCAGGGAGGAAGAAAAGTATTGATGTCACTTTGGAAATAAAGTTGTTTAGATTGGCACATGCATGGAAAGGATAGTCCCTGGTGTAAAAGATCTGATGGTATACACAGTAGTATTTTGACTTGGATCATAGATTTTCTCTGGTTACGTCTTTCCTGTCCTTTATCAATTTTTAGTAAGTGTCTAAAAACCTTCTAGCAGGGTAAATACTATATACGTAAGTGAAAGATACGATTTATTGTTAGAATAAATTGCTACCTCAGAATTGAACATTAGCTTCACTTGGACAGTCACCATTAGATTCTGTGATTAACCAAACTATTGCAAACTAGCACCACTGATAAAATTATGGAAATTTATGAAAATTAGTATTTTAATCCCACACCATTTCACCTGAACATTATTTGTAAAGGTCAATGTGATTTAATATTCCACATTTTCACTTTGCATTTCAGGAAATTGAAATTTGTACTGAAAGTCAGTCAATTCATTATAAGTAAACATTTTAAAACACTCATTCATGAAAGCATGAATATTTCTTGCTGCAACAATGGGATAAATGAATGGGAGAGTATCAATTTTCAATATATTTTTTTTTTCTGTATTCTGAATTTACCAGCCTGTTAAATCAAATAGTTCTAAGAAAATAAACAGATCTCTATCAGAAACAGTTGCTTGAAACTATTTTTATACTGCAAACAAACAAACAAATAAAATCCCTCAAAGGTTTACTTCTTTGGCTACAAATAAAAATTCCATAAAATCATTTTCTATTAAGGCATCATGTTACAGCAAGCTGTAGAGTGCTTTTCTTGCTGTTAAATCTGTTTCTATTTATGTGTAGGCTGAATGCTGACATTTTATAAAAAATGCTGCACAATGATGTATCATTAGCAACCATAGAAAATCTAATTTCTTTAAAGTGATAGCTAAAGAAATTATTACTCAAAAACATTAACACAGTTTTCATACACACACACACACACAAAAGAACATGCATGACACAAATTATTTAGTGTTTTTGTTTTACCTGGATTAACATCACATTGACAAAAATACTTTGTGATTTTTAAATTGCAAATTACATAAACACTAGTGTTTTGACACTTTTTAATGCAGAATTTTAAAATGAGATATTTTCATTATTTATGTGAATATCTTTAAATAGGTACATAAATAATTAAATATAAATGGAATCATCTCTCTCTAGTCTTATTGGAAAAGGAAAAAAAAACAAACAAACAAAAAAAAACTTTGTTTATCCTGGTCTTGTTCATTGTTGAAAGTATGCACATGATTACATGCAGTGCATAGGAAAAAATATCTAAAGAATGTATAAGAATGTATAAACATATTGTAAAGTAACAGTGAAGCTAAAAAAAAAAAAAAACTCTCAACAAAGCGCATGGAATGTAAGACCCCTCAAAACTAATTTGGTGTTCAAAGCCATGTTTCTCATAAAATCTATGGACATTCTTGTTTCTTCTAAGAATGAGTTCCTAATTACTTATCAGCACCCGGAAATACTCTATCTCTTTACCATGTAACTCTTTATCTATGACTTAACATTTTAATAACTCTCCATAGTGTTTTATTTTCCTTAGTCTCCAATCCCCTTGCTAACAGCTAGTGGTGAAGCATGGGAACCACTGCAGCCCATGGAAGACCATGTTGGAGCAGATATCCAATGCTGCAGCGTGTATCCTGTGGGAGGGACCCCACAATGGCATGGCACTTGCTTAATGCATTGCATGGGATAAATTAGTCTTCTTCAATAAAAGCCTAAGTCTTCTACAGAGGAGATCTCCACTGAGTATTGTGAAAACAATGAACTAAAATTCCACTATATAAAATTTAGGCTTACTTATTAGCTCCGTAAGAAAAATATAGGAAACATGAATCTACAAATATTATGTAGACCTTATCTTTTAATCTCTTTCACAGAGTAAGTGCCAAGAGGGGCAAAAGTAAGCAAAAGAGAGTAGTAACAGTTCCCTGACAAATTCTTGTTACCTGTCAAAAGTTTTACAAGACTATTTTCTATCTTGACCAATTGCTCAGAGGACATAACTTTGGAGTTTACTTTTCCTTGACCTTAACCCAGATTTTTTGTCTTTTTGTTGCTGGACATGGTGTGACCAGAACTGAATTCATGGATCATAAAGACAGCAGAAGAAAAGGAAGCCAGATTCACATCATAGAGGGAGTATAACCTCATTTCCCTGAAAGATCACAAAATCGTGGAATGGTTTGTGTTGAAAAGGATCCCAAAAAGTCATCTAGATCAACACCCCTGCCATAGGCAGGAACACCTCCCAATAGACCAGATTGCTCAAAGCCCCATCCAACATGGTCTTGAACACTTCCAGGGATGGGACATCCATAACTTCTCTGGGTAACCTGTTGCAGTGCCTCACCACCCTCTGAGTAAAGAATTTCTTCCTTATATCTAATCTAAATCTATCCTCTTTTAGTTTAAAAACATCATTTCTTGTCCTATCACCATATACCCTGAAAAAGGGTCCCTCCCCAGCTTTTCTGTAGCCCCCCTTTAGGTATTGGAAAGTCACTATAAGGTCTCCCCAGAGCCTTCTATTCTGCAGGCTGAACCCCAACTCTCTCAGCTTTTCTTCAGAGGGCTCCAGCCCTCTGATCATCTTCATGGTCCTCCTTTGGACCTGCTCTAAAAAGTCCATGTCTTTCTAACAGGTCCACATCTTTCTGAAAGGTGTATGTCTGAATCAGGGGGCTCTAGAGGTGAATGCAGTACTCCAGGTGTGGTCTCACACGGGCAAGGTAGAGGGGATGAATCACCTCTCTCAACCTGCTTGCATGCTTATTTTGATGCAGCCCAGGATATGGTTGGCTTTCTCAACTGCAAGTATGTACAGCCAGATCATGTCCAATTTTTCATCTGCCAGTCTCCCAAAGTCCTTCTCCATAGAGCTGATCTCTATCAATTCATCCCCTAGTCTGTACTGATGTTTGAGATCGCCCCAGTCCATGTGCAGAATTTGGTACTTGGTCTTACTGAAGTTCATGCAGGCCCACTTCTCAAGCCTGTCAAGGTCCCTCAGGACCCTTCTTTCTATTATATCAGCTGCACCACTCAGCTTGTTGTTATCTGCATACTTGCTGAGAGTACACTCAATCCTACTGTCTATGTCACTGATAAAGATCTTAAACAGTACCAGTCACAAGACAGACTCCTGATGGAGACCACTTGTCACTGATCTCCACCAGGATATTGAGCCATTGACTGCAATTGTCTGGAGGCAGCCATCCAGCCAATTCCTTATTCACTGAACAGTCAGTCCATCCATTAAACCTATATATCTCCAATGTAGATATAAGGATGTTGCGTGGGACTGTGCCAAAGGCCTTATAGAAGTCCAGGTAGATGACATTGGTTGCTCTTCTCTTGTCCACTGACGTAGTCACTCCATCATAGAAGGCTACTAGATATGACCTTCTAGCATATAGAATACCATTAGCATATTATCTTTTGCAGTCTATAAAAGAGAAACTGGCAAATGATATCAAGATCCTAAGTCTTTTTTCCCCTGTCCCCCACCTCCAAAAAAAGTGGTTTTATCACAACAGAAACCACCATTACACTTGCCGTTCACTGTGACCCTGCATAAGCCCTTATGTAAAGAAGATATGAAGAGATGGTGAACTGCCTATTGCAATTTAGTTGAGAAACACTCTTTAAAATGAAGAAATACTATGCTCTCCCTTGACGTGAAAAGAGCTTGTATTTCCCCTAGATAATCACTCACAACAGTTAACTTTTATAAAAAGTATTGGCACCAAACTGTGTTTTCAGCCTTTTTAATACACTAAGCACTTTTTAGGAGTTATTCTTGCACTGTAGAAAAGCTAGGTGATAGGGAGTCCTGTAGCCAAACCAGATACCTCTGAGTATGAATGCATGCTTGTTACATTCTGAGGGGATTTTCAAAGTCAACAGAGAAGAACTTAAATAGTCTAGTTCCCTGCATGCTAGATAGCATTAGAAAATAAGTAGTTTGGAATACTTTGGGGGGAATTAGGACAATTTGGCACTTGCATGTGCATTGGCAGAACTTTCATGGATCACATTCTTTTCCCCTTTCATTTGGAAACCTTTCTACCTTGCAGGCATATTCCTAAATTACACCTGTGTTCCTAGTCAAAATCTATAAAAATTGTTTATGAGTAATAACCTATTGTTTTTCATACAAACATAGTTAAACAGTTGACATAGTTCACAGTTTTTATAGAGATGCTTTATAGGAATTGCTTTGAAGCAAAATCAAATATGTAAAGATTAAAATTGCATTAAACTTGTATTATTTTTACTTTTGAGAATTTAAAGTTTTTAAAAATATATATATGACTGACAGAAAAGAGTGGGCTAAATATGTAGACTATAATTAAAATATATTGAATTTCACAGAACTGTGAGTTAGCATCTATTTAATAAGAAGAAAATAATATGTAAGTTGTTGATTTTGTACCAGGAAACAGGTATTGATTTCAGTTCTAGTGAATCAGAACTGAATACACACACACACACATGCACACACACACACACAATATATATATATATATATATACACATATATTGAAGATTTTGCTGGTAAAGGAGAGGATGTAGTAAAATATTTAAAAATTAAAACAGGATATTAAAAATGACCTTTAAATAGAGGAATAAACATATCTTGGCAGTAATGAATAAATTTTATAGAATTTCTTATTTTTTGCAGTCATAGTCACTTTCACCAAAAAAACCCAACCCTGTTTCATACATTTGACTGTAGCCATCATATTGAACAGAACTCATCTAACCAAAAGTAGAAGAAATAAATCAACAAAACAAATATAGTATTGAACACTATATATAAGTTAATCCTCTTAGATTCTCTTTATAGAAAATGTAAAAAAAAGATGCACATACAGTTGCTGCTCATCTCATCCTACCATAGATCATTTAAATAGGTAAAATAAATTGTGCCCATTTCTCTTCATTAGCTATAAACACAGCCCAAAATGACAAATGGAGACACAATGTCAAATGTAGATATTTCTATGCATCATCTAAGGGTTTATCCTGTTGCTAACGTAGACATATAATGCCATTTAAGATGCTGTAGGACATTAAAGACATCTGCAGGAAGCTGGCAAATATGACAAGGGACTTGTGAGAGACTGTGTCTTCTGGGTTAGTAGATTGAGTTGAAGAGATATTATCTAGTACATCTTAAATGGCAATGAATCATAAAATTATAAAATCATTAAAGTTGGAAAGGACCTTCAAGATCATCTGGTCATCACCCTACTAAAAACATCACCCACTAAACCATGCCCCTAAGAGCCAGGTCCAACCTTCCCTTGAACACAGAAAGGGACAGATGCCACCACTTCCCTGGGCAACCCATTACAATGCCTGGCTATTCTTTCTGAGAAGAAATGTCTCCTAATTTCCAACCTGAACCTCCCCTGGTGCAACTTCAGGCCATTCCCTCTAGTCCTATCACTAGTTATCTGTGAGAAGAGGCCAAAACCCAGCTCCCCACACCTTCCTTTCAGGTAGTTGTAGAGAGCAAGACGGTCTCCCCAGAGCCTTCTCTTCTCCAGACTAAACAACCCCAGTTCCCTCAGCTGCTCCTCATAGGAATTATGTGCCAGACCTCTCACCAGCTTCCTAGCCCTTCTCTGGACATGATCCAGGGCCTCAATGTCCTTCTTGTAGTGAGGGGCCCAAAACTGAACACAGTACTCAAGGTGCAGCCTCACCAGAGCTGAGTACAGGGGGATGATCACCTCCCTGGTCCTGCTGGCTACCCTATTCCTGGTACAAGCCAGGATGCCATTGGCCTTCTTGGCTACCTGGGCACACTGCTGGCTCATGCTCAGGCAAGCATCAATCAGCATGCCCACTTCCTTTCCCCTGCACAGTTTTCCAGCTGCTCTCCCCCAAACCTGAAGCGCTGCATGGGGTTGTTGTGGCCAAAGTGCAGGACCTGGCACTTAGCCATGTTGAACCTCATCCCATTGGCCTCTGAGCATCAACCCATCCTGTCCAGGTCCCTCTGCAGGGTCAGCCTACCCTCCAGCAGACCGACACTTCTCCCCAACTTGGTGTCACCTGCAAACTTACTGAAGATGCACTCAATTCCCTCATCCAAATCATCAATAAAGATATTAAAGAGAATGGGCCCCAACACCAAACCCTGGGGAACACCACTGATGACTGGTCGCCAGCTGGATTTCACTCTGTTCACCACCATTCTCTGGGCCCAGCCATACAGCCAGTTTTTAACCCAGCAAAGAGTGTACCATGGGCTTGCTCCATGAAGCTCCAGAAGAAGATCCCTGGTCAGCCAAGCCAGTCTTCTGCGCCACCTGCTTGACTTCGGATATTTTGATATTGTCTTATCCTGTGCTTTTAGGAGGCAGTGCTTAAAGACTGACCAGTACCAATGGATGCCGATGCCTTCAAAAGCAGTTTCCCGGGGGACCCTTAACCAGTTCCCTGAGCAGCCTGAAGTCTGCTCTCCCCATATCCAGGATTGAAGTTTTGGTGGCAGTTTTCCTTCTGTCACCAAAAATTTTCAACTCAACTGCTTCATGGTCATAGAGATATGATCAAGATGGCTGCCAAAACAAAAGTCTACCCTACAGCACCCGGTATTCCCAGGAGGTCACCCCTCCAAGTACTAGCCGGAGCCCAGCCCCGCTTAACTTCCGAGAATCTGACAGGATCAGGTGTAGTCAGGGTGGCATGGCTGTACGCAACTACAGCTGCACAGAACGTCCACTTAACAGCACAGTGTGGTTCCTTCACTGCTAGCCAGGAGCTGGGAAAGTGACAAAAACAGTTTTGGAGAGGTTCTGTGAGCACTTGGAGGAATGACAATCAACTTAAAGGGCATGTTGATGACGCTATCTTGAAAATGCTCCGCTTCTTCCCCTTGGCACCTGGACCACATTTATCCCTCACTGGCTTCTTGGCAACTCGAATTAAAAAGAGACAGCCTAGATTAGTTGCAAAGGGGAAGAAGAAAAAGTATTATAGCACAAATGTTCCTGAGAAGAGACAGAGGAAGAAGAGGAAAGGTCTAGGCTCAATGAGTTATCTAGACCATGTAATGAAAATAATCATGGAAGAAAAAATGCACGAGGGAAGAGCATGGATGCTGGACAAACAAACAAGAAATTGCTTTTCAAAAACACACTGCAGGGAATGCATCATCGTAATGTTTGCTCAATCAGCAGCCAAAATGAAGCTCTTGCTGGTATTTATTGTCTGGGGCAAACGTGTTCACATAAGCATGCCATAAAAACACGTGGGTTGGATTCTGCTGTACAGCCACGGTGGCTATGATCAAGCCTAAAAATACTGCACCCAATGATTGATTCTCCACCTGCAGAGCCAGGCCCCTCTACAGCTCCGCTGTGCTCCCAGGGAATTTACAGCCCTGATGGCTTATGCATAAATTTTACTCCCGGAATCAGTCCAGTCACTGGATCCTTCTGTTGTATTTAGTGGTTTGCCTCAGTTTGTGGGTTCTCAGTTAGAAGTTGTTGAGGTGTTTTTTTTTTCTGCTTTTTCAAATCGTGTATATTTATACAAGAAGATAGGCCAAAGCAAGATACCCACTCACAAGCCACAATGTCTGCTATTGACACTGCCATTTACCTACAAACACACAGAAAAACATGCCCTGGATCTTCAGCTTCACCAGCCTACACACAGATGAACAAGTCAGAGAAGACTGACCCAGGATAGGTAATGGTCAGTTCAGCTGAATGGGACAAGGCAAAGCCACAGCAGGACGGTGCTTGGACAGGGATTTAGGAAGCTGCTCCTACATCACTATGTAAAGCAATTGCTTTGGGGGGAGGTTGCCCGCAGCAACATGCTGCAGGTTGCTACAGTTTGATACTTCAACTCCACAAACATTTGGAACTACAGGCCTGTAGTTCCCCAGGTCACCCTTATGACTCTTCTCATAGATGGGCATCATATTAGCAAGTCTCCAGTCATCTGGGACTTCCCCGGATGAACATGACCACTGATAAATGATGGAAAGCGGCCCAGCAATCACATCCGCCAACTCCCTCAGCACCCTTGGGTGGATCCTTCAAAGTGTGCCCTCCAGAAGTCCAAGGTAGCAGCTTTACTGTCCCCCTCCTGACTTCACCAGGAATAGAGGACTCTACCATTTCGTGGTCACTGCACAATACCAGTCCCTACCACCACTTCTCCCACCAGTCCTTCTCTGCTCATGAACAGCAGGTCTAGCGGGGCACCCCCTCAGGTAGGCTCTCTAACCAGCTGAATCAGGAAGCTATCTTCCATGCACCCCAGGAACCTTCTAGACTGCTTCCTCAGGGCTGTATTGTATTTCCAGCATATGTCTGGCAAGTTAAAGTCTCCCATGTGAACAATCGCTGGCTATTGAGCGACATCTGCCAGCTGCTTATAGAATGCCTCATCTGTCTCTTCATCCTGGTTTGGCGGTCTATAACAGACCCTCACCAGGATGTCTGCCTGAAGGGATGCAAGACACGGACTCCTGATGGCTCTTCAATAGGAGACGTTTATTGCCCTTTTTCACTACTACATATACTTTCCCCATAGCCCCACGCGCTGTCCATGCACCCGAACCTGTCATACAACTGGTTAGAGACCCTCAGACACGTGCCTCGAGCCAGCCAGCAATTGGCCACTGCCCAAAGCTCATCTTTAACACTGTAGTCAGTTTACTTTATCTCGACCTTGCTCAAGTTTTTGTTTCTACTGCTTGTTTCCTCATTATCTCTAATTCAGGGACCAGGGACGTGTGAAACAGCGCAAAGCCACCTGCGAATTCCTTTCCCACAATTCCCCCTTTTTTATTTTCAACCAACCAAATGCTTTCTATAGATTTTTCTATCACTCGCCACAGACATTGCAATAAGCAAGGTACAATAAGCAACAGGGTGAAAATCACATACAGAATTATGATTGTAAAGTAGCGTGCCTACTAGAATCTACATCAGACAACAAGCCACTAAGCGCTAGGGATGTTGCTTCGCAGCAATGCTGCATCTCACTCACACAGCACAATCACACAATCACGCAAAGGGGCCTCTTGCACTTCTCATTCATACCACAAGAAAATATCACTTAAAATAATTTGTCCGCGGCTTCAGGAGGTCCTTGTCTACTCCCGTTGTGAGCGGCTGAGAGTGGATACCCCTCCGAGGAAAATGCTCGGGGTGCACCTAGTGGCGTCCGTTCCACAGTCGATCCCACAGCCGAGTAGAGAGGTTCCTGGTGCAAGAAATGATGCTATTATAGTTTTGTATAATTACAGCAAAGAGATGCATTGCAATAAGGAGCAACTGTGGTGTTGACCATTTGTTTCATGCTTTGTTTTTTTGCCTGAGCAATTAAACCTTACACATGCTGTTGCTGTTACACATCCCAGGATATCTAATTCCTGTGGCTCTAGGGGCGCTTGTGGCAAGTAGACAGTCCAGTCTTTGTTTTCTGCCGGGTTCCCCACCAGACATGTCATAAACAGGTTGTTAGCACTACCCAGGGACAGGCACATCGCTTCTTGTCCTGTCATGTTGGCGAGCGTGACCCAGATGTTGCAGCGTGGTTGGATGGAGACCCAGGGCTGGCAATAACCGATGACAGCGGCGATTGTGAGGAGGAGGCCAACCGTGGTGTTACCCCCCTTGCTGGTACCCATCTTGGTCCGTGACCTGTGGAGACACAAGCATACCCTTGACCCCAAGTTATTAGGGGCTGGGGTCCCTCCCAAAGACCTGTATTTAATTTTTTTACTATTGCTAAGGCCTGCTCTGACTGTGGCACCTGTGACAGCGTGGAATTCATATTTTTGTAATGTTTTACTATGGGCGGTACCTCTTTGTGAGGAAAGGGTAATGATAGGTGATTCATTACGTGAAGTGCCTTTCCCAACCTGTTCTGTGGTGCTTCCTGGGTGTCTCCCCCTTTTTGTTTACTTGGCAGTGCTTTCAAGGTGTGATGTGTGTGCTCTACAATGGCTTGACCCGTGGGGGAATGAGGAATGCCTGTGATGTGTCAGATACCCCAAGTTTGAAAAAAGGTTTGAAGGGAGTGACTACCATAGGCGGGGCTACTGTCGGGTTTTATTTCTTTTGGGATGCCTAGCGCCACGAAAGCAACACGGAAGTGAGCCTGGACGTGGCGACTAGTTTCACCCACCGCAACTGTCGCCCAAATAGCATGAGAGAAAGTATCTACTGATACGTGAACATATTTCAAGCGACCAAATTCTGGAATATGCGTTACGTCGGTCTGCCATAACTGTAAGGACCATAGACCTCTATGGTTTACCATTAAAGACGGGGTCGAAACATGTTGTTGACAGTCAGAACATGTTTGGACAATCAATTTGGCGTCAGTGATCCATACAGTGAATTGTTTCGCCAAGACTTTGGCGGATTGATGGAAAAAGGCATGGGATAACCGTGCTTGCTCCAGCACCTTAGGCATCAGGGCAGTCAGGGTCATATTAGTTAGTTGGTCAGTGCGTGCTTTACCCTCTGCAAAAATACCAGGTAACATGGTGTGGCTCTGCACGTGAATAATACAATATGGGTGCACTCGCTGCTCTACCAAAAATAACAGCTCTTTACATTTTAGAAACAAGTTTTCCTTTGGGATATGTCTCAAATGTGCCCTCTCAGTGCACTGAGCGACACTTACAGCACATTGCAACTCCGACACAATATTCAAAGGTACTAGGCTTTTTTTATTAATTTTTTTTATTTTTTCTTTTTTTTTCCTTTTTTTTCTCTTTTTTTTATTTATTTAACACATTTTTATTGAGAGTGCAGCACAGATACTTTCCCTGAAACAATTACTTCAAAACATTTATGAACATAAATTGTCAAAAATATGCTAACAAATTTACTTAAATACATAAATTTAAAAAAAAAATCTAAAAAATATTTAACAGCCTAAGACACATTCACAATGTAATTTCTCCATCATTTATGTTTTTTATCTCTAACACAAGAGGACACAAGTCTGAAAATCTGCATATATTAAGGTATCACAGAGCATAGAAAATATATGAAAATATCTACTAGCATTTGGCACAATGCAAATATTCTACCACAAGAGAGAGAAACTCTGTAGTCTTTTGAGCTACACAGATTGTTATTCACGCAAATTGTGATGTTACAACAGCAACTCTTGTTTTAGTTGGAAAAACCCAAAGGTGGTGAGCAGGGGACATGGTGGTTTGTGAGAAAGCATGTTTAGGTACTTAGCCATCTAATTTAGCTGGATAAGGAACAACGTAATGTTTTCCTGTTGTTAAACATTGCCATCCGTATCGCTGGCACACAAATTATTCGTACTGGAGCAAACAATTTGTGAATAGCATATGCCAACAGAAATGTGCCTGTACCAGCAGCCCTTTAAATTGCAGCGATGATTCACTGAAACCAAGTTTGAAGAGAACTGCAGTCATATCCACACCACTTGACACAGCCAGGTAGAAGGTTCCTAGAGATACTAATGAAATTCCAACGTGGACTGAAACCCCTACAGCACCATATTCTTTAAAAACTTTTTTCAGCTGCTGGGATTTATTGACTTTGCGTTCACTGCTGAGATCTGTGGCTGCCTTTTCAGGGGATCCACCCACATCCTTGGCCGAGCTGCCGGCGGCGGCACGCAGCGCCAGCAGAGGGGCCGGCGGGCTGAGGGGGGGTGCCGGCCGGGGGGTGGGGGAGGGGCAGCAGCGGCGGCGGCGGCGGTCGGCGGCGAGCTGGGGGGCGGCGGCGGCGCTTGCGGCCGTGCGGGATGTCGCGGAGCGCGGGTGGTGCGCGGCTGTGCCCGGCCACGCTGGGCGGACAGAGCGGGGACCCGCGGGGCCGCGGGCCCGGGCGCAGCAGCAGGCGGAACATGGCAGCGCCTGGTGCGCACGGGCGGGCGCCCACACCGGAGAAACGCAGCAGCCGGCGGCGGGGCGGGCGGGCGGATGCCAGCTGACAGCGGGGCGGGCGGCGGCGCTGGCGGCAATCGTACGGCACCAACAATTGACCAGTCATAACATTTTCTAACAATGACTGAGTAAATGGTGCGTGTAATCCATATGTAGTCACAGTCTTTCTTAATTCTTTAATTAGATCCCAGTGGAAGGCATTATATTCATTTGGACCGTTGGGTCGCACCTGCACCGGGAAAGTCATTCCTACCGGGTCCCCGTCCTTCAGCGCTTCCCGGCGGACTAGCTCCCATCTTTCCCGCGGGTCGAAAGCTCGGGCCCCCAGGCCGGTATTACCGCGGGTAGGCAAGGCGGGAGCCGAGGGTGTCAGCGGGGAGGGGCTCTGCGGCGGCGGTCCGCGGCCCCCTTCCTTGTCATCATCCAGGTCTATCAAATTGCACCGCTCTGGTGACCTTGCAGGCTCTGATCTCGGTTCGGCTGCTGTTATGGCCTGGGCAGAGGCGTTCTGTACTTCCTTTTCTGCCTGCCACGATCTTAAAGTCTCAGTCACCAGACACCACGTAGTCGTCACCTCAGCAGCATTAGTATCCCCACTGGATGCTGCTTCCCATATTTTTTCCCCTGCTTGGTCCCAAATTTTTACATCAAATACTGTGGAAGCCATTGAGGGGAGCCCTTGTTTTCACAAAAATTTCAATAACAGCTTTATCTTAAACGGATCATTTTTTACTCCCCTGTCTATTAGGAGTTGTGTTAGTAGTTTCACTATAGCCTCTTCCTCTGCCAAAAGGCTAGCTCCCATGATCAATGCCCAGCCACTCATCTGTCCTTCAGCTGATGTCCTGGGGTTGAAGCTGCAGTCCAGCTGCGAGCTTGACTCGTTTGGCTGGGTTCTCTTCGGACGCTCGTGCACCGCTGCTCCTCCCTGATCACGTCGGGGTCACCATTTGAAGGGATGCAAGACACGGACTCCTGATGGCTCTTCAACAGGAGACATTTATTGCTCTTTTTCACTACTACATATACTTTCCCCATAGCCCCACACACTGTCCATGCGCCCAAACCTGTCATACAACTGGTTAGAGACCCTCAGACACGTGCCTCGAGCCAGCCAGCAATTGGCCACTGCCCAAAGCTCATCTTTAACACTGTAGTCAGTTTACTTTATCTCGACCTTGCTCAAGTTTTTGTTTCCACTGCTTGTTTCCTCATTATCTCTAATTCAGGGACGTGTGAAACAGCGCAAAGCCACCTGCGAATTCCTTCCCCACATCTGCCTTGTTGGCCAACCCCCTGATCCTTAACCACAGAAACTCTACATTATCGTTCCCAACCCTGAACTCAACAACATCAAAACACTCTCTAATATAGAGAACCATGCCACCGCCCCTCCTTAGTTACCTGTCCCTTCCAAAGAGCTTGAATGGCATGGTTTAGGCAATCAAATCAAGTTCCCAAAATCAGGAAGGCTGAATCCCAGGCTGAATGACTTGTTTTAGTTAAAGAGTTATGTACCTGTACCTGAGTTACGTAAAAGTACCTCAAGTGGTGCAGAAGTCACCTAGCAGTCTAAACATGTACTGGAGTCAATAGTAATGAACTCAAGACAGTCAGCAGACCCCGGTGAGTGAATCACTCACCGTGAAGTATACCCTTTGGACTGCATTCAGTTATCCACTGCATAAGTGTCTGGTACCTTCCAAGCTGACTGGCTTACTCAAGACATTCATACACAGCTAACAGCTTTAAATCTGGCCATATAAGAAGTGTGTGCCCTTTTGCACAGGCAGACGAAAGCCTGGCAAGATGCCCTAGAGAAACTCAAATTACAATATAGTTTTGTGCATGGCCAAATGAAGCTCTGAATGACTATTCAGTAGGTCCCTGAAAATAAAAAAAGAACAGGGAAGAGGAAGAGGAAAGGGGAAAGAGGGAATGGGAAAAGGAAAAGGAGAGAGAAAAAAAAAAAAAGGTGTTACACTGCAATACGACTACATCTTTTGAGATCTTTTTGTAGTATTCCTTGGCACATTTTCTGCTTTTGATTCAATTGTCTGAAATTACAGTTCAGGAAAAACAAAACAAAACAAAAACAAAACAAAAAAGCCACTCTTTTTCCTATTTATATTTCTGAGAGAAGGATTTCTTCTTCAAGGCTGTTGTCATTTGCTGCTTGTTTTTTCTTAAAATAGTCTTTACTCTAAAAATGTCTACATGATGTCTTGAATGAAGAATTTCCTATGTTATCTGGGAAAAAAAAAAAAAAAAAGATCTATTTTAATATTTCTTCCATTTTAAATACTTCTGGGAGGATGGGCTTTGTCTGTTTCATTTATATTAGAAAGCTAAATGTACTTCATGCTTAATGGTACAAGTTCATAGTCAACACAGATTCTTCATGGAATTACTTATGCCAAATATCCTTAAAATTAATATAGAAGTTTAAAAGAATTTAGAAAGGGGATGATTCACTGAGTAAGCATAAGTAAGGAACTTAAGTAGTAAGAGGCACATTTATTTCTCCAACTGCATCTGCTGCTTCCAGAGTAAGAACAGAAAGATTTGTTACTTATATCAGTCTTCTACCAATTCCATTGAATTTGTTCTATCTAGATCAGTTGCAGAAAAAAGATTTTAGTATGAATATATGGTTCATATAGCTAAGAGATAATCTTAAGTCTTTTATTAATATCTTAGTAGCTCTGAAAGCTGATTGGTGGTTCAGGCTGTACTCTATGTGCCCTTTGAGAATAATAGAGGAGAACAAATTCTCTTATTATTTTAGCCCTTGTAAAGGGTATGAAGAGTAAATATCAAAGCTATGAAATTATATATTTATTTCACATTTTAATCACAAATTCTAAGAGTAATATGATAAAGGTACAGCATCCAAGGATCAGTTTCTGAACTCACTGAAATGTCCGCAATTCATAAATTTCAAATACAAATCCAGGACTGAGAAATATTTAGATACTTTTTTTGTTTGTTTGTTTGTTTTTAGTATTTCATTTGTTATGTTAGAACATAATAATGTTTCATTATTTATGAATATATTATGAGCACAAGCGTTACAGGTATATATACTTTCTGAATGTGCTGGAACAACAACAACAAAAGATGAAGTAAAACTCCTTGTTCAAATTACTACCAATAATTTATTGCAGATTTCCTTTATCTGAGATCTTTGGTGACTCGATTAATAATCCCCACAACATGAGTCCCTTCATGTATGATTTACTCAGTTTCAGGCATACAGACTGCCCTACATTTCTACGTGGAGATCACCTACAGGGAGTAGGATTAATGTAAGCTAGTGGTAATAAAACAATGTGATGAAGAGTAAAATATCAAGAAATAATACATATATATATATATATCCCTTACTCCCCAGAATAAGTTATTTATTTCCATCAGGGGAATTTCCCAATGTCTCTGAAGAGCTGAAAGTTTTTGTTATTACTATTATTACTATTGTTAGCAATTTAAATGCAGGATTGAGTTATGAAAAGAATTAAATTTGCTTTCCTTTGAAATGCTAAGTTTTGTAGTTACTAATGCCCTCAACACTTGAAGCTTCACTAATCCTTTCTTGATTAGGATTTCAGTTCCAAATGTGTAAGCAGTGTAATAATAATCTCATAGGAAAAATAGCATCCTCATTGAGCTGACATGATTTTCTTGGCCATTGTCTGACAACAAGTTTCAAATTACTGGACTGCAGTTCTATGTTTTTATAAATAAATGTAGTTTGGCTGTAATGAAAATGTCAATGGAAATTATTATGCACATCTGTTCCCTTACAGGTTTGAAACAATGATTTTTTTGGTGAAACGTTATTTTGATTATAATGAAAAATTCTAATGTTTAGCAATTTTTAAATTGATTTTACAAGTAGTATGGATCAAATTAGTTGTGTGCATTTTTCAGTTTATTTTTGATGTTCTTACTTCTTTCAAAGTCGTAAGGATGACCCAGATACTAGAGGCCTATCAGCCTGACCTTGGTGCCAGGAAAGATGATGAAACAGGTCATCTTGAATGTAATCACATGATGTTTGTGGGACAAACAGGCAATCAGGCTCAGTCAGAATAGGTTCTTGAAAGGCAAGTCCTGCTTGACCAAACTCTTTCTCCTTCTACGATCGGGTGACCACTTGGTGGATGAGGGAAAGTCTGTTGATGCAGTCTACCTAGACTTCAGCAAAGCCTCTTTGCTAGACCAAAAATAAATAAATAAATAAATAAATAAATAAATAAATAAATAAATAAAATAAATAAGTGGCTGGACGGCCAGGCCCAGAGAGTGGTAGTGAATAGAGTGAAATCCAGCTGGCGACCAGTCATCAGTGGTGTTCCCCAGGGTTTGGTGTTGGGGCCCATTCTCTTTAATATCTTTATTGATGATTTGGATGAGGGAATTGAGTGCATCTTCAGTAAGTTTGCAGGTGACACCAAGTTGGGGGGAAGTGTCGATCTGCTGGAGGGTAGGCTGACCCTGCAGAGGGACCTGGACAGGATGGGTTGATGCTCAGAGGCCAATGGGATGAGGTTCAACATGGCTAAGTGCCGGGTCCTGCACTTTGGCCACAACAACCCCACGCAGCGCTTCAGGCCTGGGGGAGAGCAGCTGGAAAGCTGTGCAGGGGAAAGGAAGTGGGCGTGCTGATTGATGCTTGCCTGAGCATGAGCCAGCAGTGTGCCCAGGTGGCTAAGAAGGCCAATGGCATCCTGGCTTGTATCAGAAATAGGGTAGGCAGCAGGACCAGGGGGGCGATCGTCCCCCTGTACTCAGCTCTGGTGAGGCTGCACCTTGAGTACTGTGTTCAGTTTTGGGCCCCTCACTACAAGAAGGACATTGAGGCCCTGGATCATGTCCAGAGAAGGGCTAGGAAGCTGGTGAGAGGTCTGGCACATAATTCCTATGAGGAGCAGCTGAGGGAACTGGGGTTGTTTAGTCTGGAGAAGAGAAGGCTCTGGGGAGACCGTCTTGCTCTCTACAACTACCTGAAAGGAAGGTGTGGGGAGCTGGGTTTTGGCCTCTTCTCACAGATAACTAGTGATAGGACTAGAGGGAATGGCCTGAAGTTGCACCAGGGGAGGGTCAGGTTGGAAATTAGGAGACATTTCTTCTCAGAAAGAATAGCCAGGCATTGTAATGGGTTGCCCAGGGAAGTGGTGGCATCTGTCCCTTTCTGTGTTCAAGGGAAGGTTGGACCTGGCTCTTAGGGGCATGGTTTAGTGGGTGATGTTTTTAGTAGGGTGATGACCAGGTGACCTTGAAGGTCTTTTCCAACCTCAATATTCTATGATTCTATGCCTATCATAATTTTACGAGTTATATGTCTTTGAGTATCTAATCTGTTTCTCTTCTCAAAGCACTGTAAACTGCTGCAGCTTAGCATTTTACAGGGAGGCAAGTACAAAATGGGGTAATGTCAACTGAACAAGACTGACTGTCAAGATAATAATTATCTAGCTTGTGAAAAAGGACAGATAGCAGACACTTGGGCTGTGCTATCTGTTAATGTATTGTTAAAACAAGTTAATTTTTAGAATGGCAATTTATTGCTCCTTTTTACTCCTGAGGCTTCACATGAGGGTTTCACTTAGGTTTTTGTTATGATGCCTGCAAACATAGATAAGTGCTAGCATTCTGGCTTCAATGCTTGGCATATCATTAACATCCAATAAAGACTGTTTTGGTTTTGAAAAATAAAATAAAATAAAATACAGAATTATATTAATATGTATACTTTGCCCAACGTTATTTAATAATTACCACTTTTTTTTTTTTTCCTCAAGGAATCTCTTCTTATTTAAATTTACATTGATTTAAGTTCCTATGGTATTCCTCAAAATAGAATTTAGGCTATTTATGAAAGTATCACACATCCCACTAACGAGAATTACTGATTTTTATAATTATACTTTTTTTTTCTTTTATTATTATTCTGCTCAGGACGTAGTAAATGGAATACCTATAGCTCCAGTGCTTACTCTGTATTCAAAGTGTTTTCATAATGTATGTCTGCACAATTTGGAATTCTTTTTAAGCTAAATGTATGCACAGTCACAATGTCCTTTTCTGGGAATTGTGGGGGAGTACAAGAAAGAAGAGTAGAAAAGTGAGAAAGGTTTGTGGAGAAATCACACCTCTCTCCACCAGCTCTGGAAATCTTAGCAGAAAGATGGCTAATTAACGAAAGCTGAAAGAATGTTTAAGTGCATTTTTTTTTTCCTAGCACTATTTTAAAAATGAATAAATCAACAGGTTTAAAGTAAAGCTGTCTACAGATGAGTAGAAAAGAAGAGGAATACATTAGCATTACTGAATGTCTCTGATGGCTGTGAACTTTTAAAAATATTTCACTGACTGTGTTTAAACAAAAAATTCTATTTAGCACATTGACATAAAAACTGATATGTCTTCTGAAAAGAGTACCTGGGGACCTTATAAATTACCTATTTTCCAAAAAAATATAAATTTTTCCAGATTATTATTTGGGGCAGGAGGAGGGGAGGGGAGGGAGGAAGGAACTGCTAAATACCTAGTTAAATAGTTAAGTGACTAAGGGAGAACTTGACTATTAAATATTCTATAAAACAAGGTAAATTTTGCCTTTTTTTCCAAATGAGATGCATACAATCATGCACACTTAATGCATTCCTAGCTTCCCTGTGCAAAAACACCAGTGTAAACCTTGAAAATAAAGAGTCCACAAGTGGCAATTCAACAATTTATTACTTAAGAATCTTTAGTTTTGATTTTTGCAAGAGTGTGTTCAGTGAAAATCAGCACTTGAAATATGAAATGTAACATCTGTGAAACCTTGTGTTAACACATATGCTTCTAATTAGTCATTATGAGGTATGACTCTGAAATCACAAAGCTTTATGCAGTATGAACAAAACAAAAAGGAAAGGAAGTATCTGAAATCTCGACTTAACTCATGCATCCTCTGTAAAAAAACAGTGTGCCAAATCAAATATGGAATTAGTAAACATAATACTAAGAAACTACCAGAAGAAAATAAACTTTAAGTCTATATCTCAACACATGATAAATAATAAAGTGTTTGCAGACAGATGTTATGAACTTTTTTATGCATATGTTTGTGTTGTTGTTATTTTTGTTTGTTTGTTTGCTTGCTTGCTTTGGGGGTGAGGTAGGAGGTCAAATAGTTTTTCAGCCATCATTCCTTCGATCTGCTGTCAATAACAAGTGCTATTCATAGAAACACTGAGATAAATTTTAGAGTATGAACAATCAGGAAAACTGTATTCTTTGTTTAAAAAAAATACATATCTGGTTGGTTTGTAACAGGAGAGGTAAAAAATGAGAATGGATGAGATCAGAAACAAAGCTGAGGAACTATAATACCACTCAGGCAGCATTTTAGCACTGATAGGACAACAAATAGGAAAACACGGTGGAAAGCATTAACCTTCTTAGTTATGTAAGATCAGTCATGCTGCAGTTTTCCCTCTAAAAACTTCTTCAGAAGCTTATTCTTAGACACACTATGCCATGGATGAAATTATCATCTAAATACTCAAGCTCACTTGAAATCCTCAGAGGAGGCATCCTCCCAGCTAAATCATATGGTAGTCTTGTCTCTCTCCGGACATTTGTAGTGTAAGTGGGTAACACTGCGTTTAACTCAATGCATATTGGTGGTGAAATGTGTACTACTTCCTAATACAGTTATGTCTGGATAGCTCAGTAGGGATAGATGGTTGGGTTTGGATGGATTGGTTATGTTAGTCACATGCCACAGCCATTGTGGGTTGGGATTTCCATTCCTTCTCCATTGTAGCTGAGTGGGGGAGAGTGTTAACTTTTCTCCTACAAGAGCTTATCAGGAAGGTAAGTAAAGATGTGAGAAGTCTAACAGTTGCATGTTTGGGTATAATAACACATTTGTCTAGGTATAAATCATTTCTGTAAAATCAAGAGATGGACAAAAACATCAGTGTTTCCTCAAATAGGACAATTCCCCACTTATTCCAATTTATTCTACAGTTGTGTATATGTGGATGACTTCTGTTAATGTACTTACATATCTCAATAAAAATTCGACAAAATACCACCTGTTCTTTTAAATAAACCTTCTGCTTTCCTCTTTGAATACAGCCACATGTGGTAAATCAGATTAGCATGGAAAGTAATAAATTCTGTGATAAAAATATAAGATCAAATTGTGGAACTTCAGAACAGATTAGCAATGTACTTTTTTTTTTGTTTATTTCTGCAGGAGAGGAGGGAGGAAAAAGAATTGATCATCCTATTGATCTCAGGAGACAGTTTATAGAGCACAGAACCTTTCCCTTTCTAAAATGTTCAGTCATTTTGTCTGTGGAGAAAAAAGGTGGTTTTTTTTCTTTCTTTCTTTCTTTCTTTCTTTTTTTTTTTTTTTTTTAAACTGTGGTTCTTTGTTTGCAAACACCTGGTAAAGTATCAAAAGTATCACTTAATTTCTGTAAGAAAAGAGATCTGCGCCTTACTTACCTGTTGCATAGCAACGGGGAGCTAACTCCCAACTTCTCTAGCCCAGTCAAAACACTGCTAGTGCCTGCAGGGAAATGCCTTTTTATCAGGACAACTTTACAATTTTTCATCATCAGCTTCAAGAGCTGTCAAGTGAATGGGATTCATCTAAGATATTCTTCAAGGAAACTAAGAAGCTACAAGTATTCTTACTAAAAATGCTGCTTCTTCCCCACTGTGAAGCAAAATGGCTGAAAAGAGAGGTGAAATAATCCAGCTGTTAGTGTCTTGATTTTTAGTCTTGTCTATTTACACAGACTTACTGTGTTCAGGTATTTTCATTGTATTTTCTCCCCCTTTCCCTCTGAGGAGGGGGAGTGAGAGATTCTTTAATATATTCTTTAATTCATATTCTTTAATATATATAACACAGAAGTGAGTATTGTGTCAGCAATTTATAAACTTTAATAATGTTCAAATTGCCAGAAACATATAATTGCTACTGGCTCCTTCTGTAGCAGTAGTTGCATTTCCATTAGGATTTCCTTCCTTCAGTCATTCATAACTCTATACTGCTCTTGAGACAAAAAGTGTGACTTATGTCAACATGCCCCTTTCATCTATTGACATTTCGAATTCATGAGATAAATAAACTATCCCACCAAAAAATGGGAGTTGGGAGTAGATGTATGAAAACCCTTAGCATAAGTTAAAAGTGCAGCAGGTGACTCTCGCACACTGTACTTCTGTTTGAAACAGTCCAGACCTATGCTCTAGAGCCAGCATCACTTCTTAATAATAATTGCACTTCTAGAAAGTAGATAATTAAACGAACAAACAAAAAATGCAAAAGCAGTTCCTTTAGAAAATAAAGGAAAAGCTGCAAATCCTTTTTTTGAGCTTTCATCTCTTAACTTTTGAATGTTACAACATCTTTTTCTGCTTCTTGATTTCTGCCATTTCTTGTTTAAAGTGTTTCTTTCTTTATTGAGAGTATGGAAGCCACAGGCCATTTCCTATGCACTATACATCCAAAGATCCAAAGAGCAGACTTTCTTACCCTAATGTTAATAAACAGACAATTGTAAAATAAATCCTTAAAGGATAGTATTGACTGAAAGTTAGCTGCTAATAATATTTGTGATTTATTATTAAAACATTTTATTTAACAAAAGAACCTTTCACCTATGTTCTATAGGTGATATGGGTAAAATAATGAGTGCTCTTTTTTCTTTCTTTTTTTTTAACATTTCTATTGCCATCAAATATTTTAACATACAATATTTTTTGTAGAAAATTGTATTATGCATATCAGTTTTATTGGATGTTGTAGTCTTTGTTTAATCATTCTGTATTAGACTAAAAAGGAGTAGGATATTTATAGAAGTAGTAAGTGCAGTATTATATAATGTTTTTTAAAGCTGTAAATATTTTAAATAGGTCTAATTGCATTAATTGTTTTAGTAATAAATGTAAGAATGCTGCGTATAAGCTACATACTTAAAGTTGTGAAGAAAAAAATATTCTTGAAGGAGCAAGGCAAAAAAATATATATATTTGTTCTAACAGAAATATTTACATTTACTTCACAATAGTTGAAAGTTGTATCCTTGTTCTCCTCATTACTTCTTATAAAATGTCATGAAGATTCAATATGGCATGTGGCAAGCCATCTATTGATATGGTATGGTGTTCAGATTCAAAACTAAAATCTAACCTCCTAGTGAATCAACTAGAAACAAGACACATCTATTTTCAATAGAGACACCTCTAAAGACTAAATCAGTAAAAGGTTTTTACCTGCCTGCTATAATAGTCTGTTTGGGTATGCATTTTTAACAGTTTTCTCACCTTGAGAATCATATTTCATGCTACATTTCAGAGCAAGCAAGCTTATAGAACATTTGCTGAATATTGTCTACTTTAATGCAACCTTAAGTATTTTGTTCTTATTACAGCTACATAAATCTACCTTCTGCTTAGCCACCTGTAGAAAATTGCACCTAGAGTTATGCTGAATGTTTACACTGAACCTTGAAGATGTGTATTCCGAGAAGCCTGAAATTCAAAGAGTTTCTAGTCTCTGACTAAGAAAGTTTGTAAATAGTTAGTCCTTGAGGCCTTAAAGGTGTTTTTTCAAATGACAACAACAGCAACAGAAATCCAAGGGTCCATCTCTGAGGGCAAGAAACAAAGACCATATCCTTTTTTTCCAATTAGATTGTTCTTGAATAAACCATTACCTCTTTACCTCTTTTGCACAAGGAGGGGCCTTTATTTATTTATTTATTTATTTATTTATCCTTAATTAGATTTCATGCTATGGATAAGTAACTAGAAGTATCCATAGAAAGAAGGAGTCCCTAACAACAGCTCAGTTATTTGTCTCATAACAGAACCAAAGTCAAAAGAGGAAGTCAACAGAAAGTAGTTAGGAGTGAGGGATGTGTGTCAGATTCAACATCACACACTCCTTGGCTAGAGATGGGTTTCCACCTGGTAGAGTGGGTTTCCAAGGCATAAGGGGGTGAGAGTCTCATTTAACTTTCCTTTTATTTCATTCATTCTACATACATTTAGCATAGGCAGGGTTGTCTGTGATGTCTAAGTAGCATGATTTGGAAGAAGAGAGAGCAAGAGCACAAGAACTTACAGCACAAGAACTCTCCGTTCCCAAGTATAAGAAATCAAGCAGGGAAGGCAGGAAACAGGGATCTTTGAGCAGGGACCTGCTGGTCAAACTGAGGTGTAAGAAGAAAATTCACAGGAAGTGGAAGCAGGGACATGTGGCTTGGGAAGAGGACAGGGATGCTGTTCAGACATGCGGGAACAGAATCAGGAAAGCCGAGGCAAAGATGGGACTAAACTTGGCAAGGGATGCTAAGAATAACAATAAAGGGTTCTACAGGTTCATTAGCCAGAAAAGAAAGTCCAAGGACAGTGTACTCCCTCTGATAAATGAGAAAGGAGAATTGGTAGAGACAGACATGGAGAAGACTGACATACTTAATAAATTCTGTGCCTCAGTCTTCACTGCCAGTCAGGCTTCCCACATCTTTTAAGTCCATGCAACACTACAGGCTTGGGGGAGACTAGCTGGAAAGCCATGAAGAGGAAAAAGGATCTGGTGGTGCTGATTGATGCTTGTCTGAAAATGAACCGGCAGTGCGCTCAGGTGGCCAAGAAGGCCAACAGCATCCTGGCTTGTATCAGGAATAGTGTAGACAGTAGGAGTGTGGCCGTGGGGGTTGACAAGCCCCATGGTTGGTGATAACATCGGACTCTTAATGATGAGGCCATCAGGAATGTAAAGAGTTTAGAGGAAACAAAAAAGGGTGATTCAGGAGATGCCTTGCTGTTTCGGGCTGCTGGTTCTCCATCCATTAAGGCATGGAAGTTGCTGGGTGTTTGCTGTTGCTGGGCAAAGTTGTTTGACCAATGAATAGTTAGTGGAAAAGTACTGCTGTGGAGCAAATGGTATAAGAAGGGAACCTGTCCTCAATTAGGAGATGAAGTTATGCCTTCAGTAAGAGAGGGTTGAAGTTATGTCATCAATAAAGTGATAGCAGTTACTGATCCTAAAAGAACCTTGGTGTCCGTGTGGTCCTTATACCACAGAGGACCAGGGAGGTGATCATCCCCCTGTACTCAATTCTGGTGAGGCTACACCTGTATTCAGTTTTGGACCCCTCAGTACAAGAAAGACATTGAGGCCCTGGAGTGTGTCCAGAGAAGGGCTACGAAGCTGGTGAGAGGTCTGGCACATAATTCCTATGAGGAGCAGCTGAGGGAACTGGGGTTGTTTAGTCTGGAGAAGAGGAGGCTCAGAGGAGACCTTCTTGCTCTCCACAACTACCTGAAAGGAAGGTGTGGGGAGCATGGGGTCAGCCTCTTCTCACAGATAACTAGTGGTAGGACTAGAGGGAATGGCCTGAAGTTGCACCAGGGGAGGTTTAGGTTGGAAATTAGGAGACATTTCTTCTCAGAAAGAGTAGTCAGGCATTGTAATGGGTTGCCCAGGGAAGTGGTGGAGTCACTGTCCCTGAGGGTGTTCAAGGAAAGGTTGGACATGGTGCTTAGAGACATGTTTTAGTTGGTGATATTGGTAGTAGGATGATGGTTGGACCAGATGATCTTGAAGGTCTTTTCCAACGTTAATGATTCTATGATTCTAAGTCACTTAACCGCTGGGTGGGGGCTGGGGGAGCAAAGTCCCTCCCACTGTAAGCAAAGAGCGGGTTCAAGACCACCTGATGAAACTAAACAAGTACAAATCTAGAGGGCCTGATGACATGCATCCCAGGTCCTGAGGGAACTGGCTGATGGAGTTGCCAAGCCTCTCTCTATTATATATGAAAAGTCCTGGCAGTCAGATGAAATCCCTGGTGACTGGAAAAAGGGAAACATCACTCCCACTTTTAAAAAGGGTAGAAAGGAAGACCTGGGGAGCTACACCTCCTTTGACCAGCTGGCATTACTATGTTTTATGCACCTCAAATGCACAGGGTCCCTCTTGCTGCCAGTGAATACTGCTGTCTCATGTTGAGCCTACTGTCTACCAGCACCCCCAGATCCTTTTCTGCAGAACTGGTCTTTAGCAACTCATCTACCAGTCTGTACCTATGCCTGGCATAGCTCTGTCCGAGGTGCAGAACCTGGCATATACCTTTGTTGAATTTCATGCCACTGATGATTGTCCTTTTCTCCAATGTATCCTGATCCCTCTGCAAAGCCTCTTGTCCCTCTGGAGTGTCAGTAGCACCTCCCAGTTTGGTATCATCAGCAAACTTGCTGAGGATGCATTTAACTCCTGCATCAAGATCTTTGATAAAAATGTTGAACAGAATCAGGCCTAGAACTGAACCCTGGGGAAAACTGCTAGTTACAGACCTCCAGCCAGATGTAGCTTGATTCACTACAACACTTTGTTCTTTAAATACCTTTCAATATCCCCCCCAGATTATCTTCTCAATAACTTTTCCAGGCACTGAGTTAAATTAATAGGTCTGTAGTTTCCTGTGTCTTCTCTCACACCTTTTTTGTAGATGGGTATAACATTGCCTAGGTTCCAATTGGCATGAACCTCCCCAGCCTCCCAAGATCTTTGGTAAATTGTTGAGAGGAGTCTAGATTTGACATCTGTTAACTCTCTCAGTACTCTGGGGTGAATTCTGTCAGGCCCCATGAATGTTCAGGTGTTACAACTGATTCCTTACAATTTTGGTGACAGAAGTTGGAAAATCACTGCTTCCCTAGTCATGGTTCTCCAACTCTGAGGACTGGGCAGTTCAAGATCAGTCATTACTATTAAATTATTAATAATAATATTTTTATATATTATTATTAAATTATTATTAGTAGTATTTGTAACAATAGCATTATTAGTGCTAAAGAGGACATCAAATTCATTGGATTAAAAATGATAGTTCTGTGACCAGTACACTGAAATAGTGTTATTATATATATGAACTTTTTGTGCTTTCAGGATCATATTACTGAGTTCTAATACTCAGCTTCGTGCATAATATTATTCTTTTTACCCAGAGATGTGTGAACAGTTACCTCTAAATACAACTTCTAGGTCTTGACTCCGGAGGCTTCTGCTTTGGCATGTACTTTAGACAGCACATGTACTGTAGACGGCAAAGACACAGAGGGTGAAAGCTGATACTTAAGTTTGTTAACATTGATCCCACACAAAGACAGTCATTTGTCCTGGATATTCAGGTTTGGGTTGTAAGGCACATTTGAGCGGTCATGGCGCACTGGCCACATTTTGCATTCAGCTTTCATATTAAAAGCAACAAACTGAAATTATTGTCATACTATTGTTATGTCATCACAGTACATAAATTCAGATTTGTAAAAGGAAGTTGACTGAATAATCATGGTATCATGAGATTAGGGTATTTTCTGAATCTTGTCTCAAGGTGATTAGAGAATAATCTGAAATGTTACAGCAGCAGCTATGTTAGGGTTTTCTTGGGCTGTTGAGCACATTTGAAAAGATGAGATGATGTGTGAATCAAGAGGATTGTTTTTTGTTGTTTTTTAGAATATGTGGTATTGATAACTAGCAATAGAAACAACACCAATTCAAGTTAAATAGGCTGAAGTGTTCTGTCTCTTGATAGAAAGGATATTTTTAGTTATACCAATGAGAGGAAGCTGATCAGAGCAGTTTCGTCCTCTCTGTCTGACTGACATTTCTTGCTCATTTTTCATGAATCTGATGTATTTTCTCTTAAGTATTTTATTAGCAAATGAAATGCAATTTGGCAGAATGTAGCTTTTAATTCCCTCTTTTTTTTTTTTTTCCTTAGCTCTAAATAAGAAACCATTCAAGCCTGTCATGCTACTGCTTCTTCTGTATATTTTATTTCCTTCCACAATAACCCATTGGACATCTGGGACAGCCCTTTTCCTTGTCTTGCAATCATAAGTGATTACAGTGCTCAGCTAAATAGGTTGCAAGAAACAGAATATTATTTCAGGCAAGGATCCGATGGTAAATTTAATGTGCTGAATAAAAAATATCACCAACAAGCTAGCAAATTAAATACATTAATGAGTTTCACTTAATAACTATTGGTTAAGATAGACCAAGAGCACACTGGTCTGCATTAAGAAAAACATTACTTGCCGTTTAAGGGCACATGATCTGTCCCCTCAGCACCGGTGATGCTGTAGCTGGAGTGCTAGGCTCAAGTCTGGGCTCCTCAGTAGAAGCAATCAAGCAGTCAAGCAAAGGAAGGAAAGAGCAAGTAAGCAAGGACAAAAAAAAAAAAATCTCAGAAAGTAGAGATTAAGAATTGCTTTGTAAATCATAAATTGAGGACAATGAACTATTGTAACTGTGGTATCAAAATGCTAACAGCAGGTACACTGATAGGTGTTATTCAAAAGAATATAGAAAACCAACCTTGTAATAGACTTTCATGTATTCCTTCCTTCTACAAAACAAACAAAAACCAAACCAAACAAACAAACAAAATAAAAAACACAAAATGCACACACACACACAAAAACAAAACTTCACTACCCCTCAAAAATGGAATTTACTACCCAAAAAAGTATGATTATTTATTGTAGTCATAAAAGCCTACATATATTTGTCTAGCAAATCAAAATTATATTCAATATAATAAATACAAAAATTCACAATTCAACATAATAAAAATGAAAGTTATTCAAATATTTTAGCCATTTTAACATTGAAGCACACTTTTATTACTGAAACTGCTGGCCTTGCAACTTTTAATCATTCACATAGCTCCATTGAATTTTCCAAGATTTATATCCTCCTCCTTCTCCCCCTCCCCCGACCCCTCCCAAAATATTCTAATTATAAAATACAGCAAATCATCCTAAAAGCACATTTCAGTGTTCTGTTATTTTTAGATGGATTTGTGAGCTAGATTGGAAGATTACAATTCAGCAATTTTTCATTGGCTGGCGAAATGCAGAACCATAGGACAGAAATAATTTGATTTGACAGAACTCCATCTGAATCTTTCCTGAAAATTGTCACAAATGAATTTGGGGTAGGATGGATGCAAGAACAGAACCACAACACCTACTGATATATCACATCCTTTTTACTAAGGAGGATCAATGTCTATTCTCCTCCAGACGTGTTTATGCTTCCACTACAGACCCAGGGGAACAGGGCACTTACTCTATTTGTTTGACATGTCCAAGTCTTGGTTCCACATGTAAGGGACTCCACCTCTAACTCCAATGAGGAACACTTGTCTTGACTACTTAGTGTTTTAGAAATAGCTTGACCTAAGCCACCATTGGCCTGGTTAGTCACTTAGCTCCAGGGTAATTTCTGTGATTTTTGCCTTATCTAATGCCAATTAGCAGTTATTCTGGGGGTTGTTATAACCCTCTGGCCTCCTTTCCAGAAAGTGTTACAGGAGAGTAAAGTTGACAACAATTACATACCAAAGATCATTTGTGTTTCTTTGTTTCTTCAGTGCACAGGGGAGTAATCTAATCATTTAGAGCTGAGCAAATAGGGTAAAGGATACAAAAATAACTATATTGCTGGAAGGAATTTTGGAGTGTAATTTAAATCCACCATGAGAAGTTTTTTTTTGTGGATGTAATAATATTGGATGAGGATCACATTCAATGTTTGCCTGTATATTTTCACGTATAAATGTCTAATAAAACCATAATATTGAAAGCATGTACACATGAAAAGCGATAGGCTTCATATGCATTTCTGTATTTACACCAGGGTTTTCACAGAATCACAGAATGGCCTGTGTTGAAAAGGACCTTAAAGATCACCTAGTTTCAACCCCCCTGCTCTGGGCAGGGTTGCCAACCACTAGAGCAGGCTGCCCAGAGCGACATCCAGCCTGGCCTTTAATGCCTCCAGGGATGGGGCATCCACAACCTCTCTGGGCAACCTGTTCCAGTGCCTCACCACCCTCTGAGTGAAAAACTTCTTCCTAATATCTAACCTAAATCTCCCCTGTCTTAGTTTAAAACCATTCCCCCTTGTCCTATCACTATCAACACATGTAAACAGGCGTTCCCTCTCCTGTTTATACGCTCCCTTCAAGTACTGGAAGGCCACAATGAAGGCTCCCCGGAGCCTTCTCTTCTCCAAGTTAAACAAGCCCAGTTCCCTCAACCTTTCTTCATAGGAGAGGTGCTCTAGCCCTCTGATCCTCTTAGTGGCCCTCCTCTGGACCCGTTCCAAGAGCTCCACATCCTTCTTGTGCTGGGCGCCCCAGGCCTGCACGCAGTATTCCAGGTGGGGTCTCACAAGAGCAGAGTAGAGGGAGAAAATCACCTCCCTCTCCCTGCTGGCCACCCCTTTTTTAATGCAGCCCAGGACACAGTTGGCCTTCCAGGCTGCAAGCGCGCACTGCTGGCTCATGTCCAGCTTCTCATCCAGCAGGACTCCCAACTCCTTCTCCGCAGGGCTGCTCTCAAGTTCTTCTTCTCCCAGTCTATACAAATACCTGGGATTGCCCCAGCCCAAGTGCAACACCTTGCACTTGGCCTTGTTGAACCTCATTAGGTTCTCATGGGCCCACTTCTCCAGCCTGTCCAGGTCCCTTTGGATGGCATCCTTTCCCTCTATTGTATCGACGGCACCGCTCAGCTTGGTGTCATCTGCAAACTTGCTGAGGGTGCACTCAATTCCGTTGTCTGTGTCATTGATAAAGATGTTGAAGAGCACCAGACCCAAGACTGACCCCTGAGGGACATCATTTTTCATCCTAATTTCAAAAATAGGTAGAATTAATCCATGAATAAACACCTTGAAATTTCCACTCTGGATGGTGGTACAAAAAAGTGTCGAGAGATATACATACCACACATTTTTAAATTCTTCAGTGTTCTGTGCAGCTAAAGTATGTATAACTGTAATTACTGTCCATTCAGACCTCTGTACTGCATGTTTTTGTGAGTATGCAGCCATGCATATTTCTATTCAGATTTCTGCCTTCATTTGTTTTTTACTTATACCATTACAGTTAGAAAGAATGTTACATTTGCAAAAGTCAAGGTCAAATGGAAATACTGTATTCTGTGCTTTTTTCAGTACTCTGTAATGCTTTGGATGAAATTATAGCATTTTATATGATGTACATAATTTAAGTATAGTAGCATTTGCAGTAGTTTGCAAGTATGAAATTAAATGTTGAGGATGAAAACAGTTAACACAACTTGGAAAATGAAAACCAGACTTTCACCAAATGTATGTCTACAAAGCATAAATTATATCCCAGAGGAAAGAGTTGCTACAATATCATTTAAGCCACAATAAAGGCCATAATGTTGACATTTCATTCTGTTAAATATCCAGCTTCCACTTCCATGCTATTAATGATACAACTTTCTCTTGGTAAATGAGGCAAAGAAGCTGCTTCATGTTTTTTCCCTGTCAAAAGTGAAGAAATAGTATTTCCTGCAACTCAGAAAACAGCTAGTCCTAAATGGCATTGACTGTTAAAAAAGCAGTTTGGGATTGAATCAGTTGGCACTCATAAAGCAAAATGCTAAGGAGTTTTCTAAAAATTACATATCCTTTAGCTGTTACATAATTGAAAAAAAAAATAGTTTTACAATAAAATCCACTACAATACTACTATGTTCTTCTTAAAAAGTATATACAGAAAATTAGATATTTGTAATAATAATAATAATAAATTTTATAATATTTTTTTCTATTTATTTTTTTTCCCCTATGGATAATAGTATTATTGCAAATACTGGAAACATGATTTTCTCATTCTGCCATATACTGTAATTTCAAATTATATATGTCACTAAATCAACAATATTATAAATCTCCAAAAATATTTTATTGGCTAAGTTTGTTATGGATACAATGCATCCATTAGCTGCAAACATTTTTAATCACCTGAAAATTGTGTAACCTTCATAAAATTAATCTGAATGATCTGAATCTTCTACAACAAAACAGCATTTTAATAACTTTTTTTTTTTTTTTCTGTCAGCATGAGGATAGTAGTATTGTTTAGCTTGAAAAATTATCTGAATGATGAGACTGAAAATACCTTCACCAAGTTTGTTGATGACACTAAACTGTAAGGTGAGATGGACCTGACAGGAGGGAGAGACATCTTACAGAGAGAACTAGACAGGCGGGAAGGATGGGCAAGCAAGAACTATATGAAATTTAAAAAAGACAAGTGCAAGATCCTACACCTGGAATAACATAACAAAAGACCCCAGTACAGGCTAGTATCTGTGTGTCTGGGGAACAGCCTTGCTGAAAGAATCCTGGGGGGGGTCCTCATGACCAACCAAATGCTCAAAGGACTGAAGTACCTACACTACAAGGAAAGACTGAAGGAGTTAGGCCTCTTAACTCTTGTTCAGGGGGGACCTCATCACAGCGTTCCAATACTTAAAAGGTGGCTACAAAGAGGATGAAGATTCTCTCTTCACAAGGAGCCAAAAGGTGAAATCAAGGGGGAATAAGTTGCACTGGGAGAAATTTCATCTTGATATAAGAAAAAAAAAAGATTGCAGTGAAAACATCCAAACACTGGAACAATCTCCTCAGGGGTGTCATAGAATTCCTGTCACTGGAGTTTCTCAAGATGTGATTAGACAGGTTGCTAAATTATCTCATCTAGGCTCCCTTTTCCCACAAAAGTTTGGACCTGATGATCTTTGTAGGTTCTTTCCAGACTGAGATATTCTGTTATTCCATGATCTAATGAACTTGACAACCACCAGGACCCCCAGCTCCCTTTCTACAAAGCTGCTTTCCAACCAGTCAATCCCCAGCACATACTGGTGCATGGAATTACTCTTTCATGGGGCATGAGTTCCCCCTTCCCTTTACTGAACTGCACGAGGTTCTTGACCCTTGCTCCTGCTTCATAACAGCTCTTCTCTGTGAAGGAGCTCACACTGAGCTCAGACAGAAAAACTCTTCAAGAGAGGACGCTCTCAGGGCCCCATCTGAAAACCAGCAAACATGCCAGTTCCAGTGACTAATTATCTTTTGTGGAATTTGAACACTTAGATTAAGAAACCGTGATAAATTTCTGCCCATCAGTATGTCTTCCATCTTATGTTTTTTGTTTTGTTCCAAAAAAAAACAGAAGCATTCACCGCTGAGGAAATCTATATGTTCTTCAAGCAAACATGTGAGTGCATTTTAAAAGTAAATTGAGTAATCATTGTTCAGCATTATAACAATATCATGGTTATACTAAAGTTAAATATGTAGATGTGATTCAAGAATTCTACTCAAATAGCAGAAATGTTAGGCAATATATTAGAATTGACTGCATTTACAAAGAACGAATAAACTAAAATTAATTTCATTATTTTTTTTTCTAATGCTATTTAAATAGTTCAATTATTTGATTTCTATTTCAGTAAGGTTCCTCTGCTTAAAATGTGATCCTAAGCATTTATATTAATATCTTCTTTAGCTTGAATGTTTCCTTAAACATTATTCTTAAAGTGTATTTGAGAAATGGACTCTGGTAATATCAAACATCTGTTAACTAGATTTAGGCAATGCCATTTCAGAACTAGTAAATACACTGTATCTAACATTACCTTTTAAAATATCTGTATTTCAGATATGGTGCTAATTAATCAGCCATTGGGTTGCTAATCAACTATTAGGCAGATGTTTTTTTTTTGTGTGTGTACATTTCTTTGTCTTTCAATAAGGAACCCATTGGGGGAACTACAGTCATATAGCATTCTCAAAATCAGCAAAGGCTCTTTCCTTTTATATCAGACAACTGAAGCAGATATTAGTAATGACAGAGAATATCAGGACTCCAAGTGTGCAGTAACAGCTAATAATTCCAAGTGAATAAAAGTACAATTTAAGATAGATCAGACAGAATCTTTATTAACTATGATTATAGTAAGGGATCACTCAGGTATCATCTCCCCCTCTGCCCTTGTGATCTCTCCCAAGTGGGGGTGTGCCCATGTAAATGAGCCACTCTGCCTGTTGGCCAAGCTTCAGGAAGAGGTGCGGAGATTGAGAAGCATCAGGCAGTCTGAGAGGGTGACAGATGAATGGAGTTGTGCTCTGCCCTCTCTGATATGCACAGTCCAACCTACTATGGACTCACTACTGAGGTAGGTCCAGTATCTGATCTGCACCATGCTAAAGGCAGCAACTTGAAGGACACCGAGGAGTGGCAGAAAGTTCTAGAATGGAGCTGTAAGAGGAGCCTCTGTCTGTCCATTCAGTCTCCATTAATGACTACTTGTGAGGCTCTGGGTATGGTAGAGGAGGGATGTGAAAAGGTAGAAGATGTATCTGTGCAAGTACTCCCTCAAGGTCAGATCAACCAATCCCCCATAGCAAGTCTCCATCCCTGGAGGTATTCAAGAGATGTGTGGACATGGCACAAAGGGACATGGTTTAGTGATGGGACTCTAGGTCAGGTTGATGGTTGGATCAGATGATCTTGAAGGTCTTTTCCAACCTAAATGATTCTATGGTTCCACAAAAGCACCTCTGGAGATTGTCTGGTCCAACTGCCCTGCTACAAGCAATTTCAGCTACAGCAGGTTACACAGGGATATGTCATCAGATTTTGATTGTCTCTGTGGATGGGGACTCCACAGCTCTCCAGTGCTTGACCACTTCATAGTGAAAGACTTCTTACTTAAAATAAGGAAGTCCAAATTTCCGATATTCCAACTTGTGTCCTTCATCTATGTTCTCCCACTGTAAATATCTCAAAACTGACTGACTGTATTGCCTATATCTGTCATTCCCATTAGATAGTCATAAACAGTAATAACATCTCCCTTTATTATCTCTTCTTAAGGCTCAAAAATTGAAATGTTCTCTCAGGCTTTCCTCAAATTTCCTCTGTTCTAGTGTCCTGATAATCTTCAAAACCCATATCGATTTTTTTTTTTTTTCCAGAATATCTGTGTCTTTCTTGTACTGGGAAGCACAGAATTGGACCTAGAAATCCAAACTGATCTCACCAGGCCTGAGTAGAGCAGAAAGATTGCCTATGTTAACCTGCAGGTGGTACCCTTCCTAATGCAGACCAGAAGACTATCAGCCTTCTTTACCACAAGAGCATGCTGCTGGTTTATTGTCAACTTGTTCACAAAGACCCTCGGGATCTTCTCTACCGCCTGTTTTCCCCCAGGCAGTGCTGGTATATGGGGTTATTCCTCACCAGGTGCCAGGACTCTGAATTTCTCTGTGCTGAAGGTTCCTGTTTTCCCATTTCTCCAAAATCTCACACAGTGACTGTGTGACTAAAAGAACCCAGACAGATGGTCTTCATCTCTGAGACTTAGGAATATAAACTGATTTTAAATAGAATTAGAAGGCCTGAATATAAGCCAGAATGAATTCAGTGAATAAACCCATAAAAATCAAAAGGCGTTCTGTAGTGAAACCTTATTCCACGACTTGATAGAGAAACAAGGGAAAGTTTTAAAGTTTTGAGATACTTACAAAAAAAATAAAATTGATTCAAGTCCACAGTTGGATACCTCTTGTTAAACTTTCTGTTTTAACAACCAAAAAGTAGAACTGAGAACTCTAGATCTGTAGATCTGAGAGCTAGCTTGATTCATGTTACAACAAAATGTTTTTATTAGGAAGTAAAAACAAACAAACAAATAAAAAACAACCCTCAGAAAGTTTGCAAGAGGAGTGGCTGAGAGAAGTCCAGAGAAGGAATACTCATATGATTGAAAAATGGAAAATATTCTGAGTGAAGATCAAATTATCTTAGTGTGTTTAACTTAGCAACTTAAAATTTGAAATGTGTCTTTACATAAAGAGTCACAGAGTAGTTGAAGTTGGAAGGCACCTGTGGAGATCATCTAGTTCAACCATCCTGCTCAAGCAGGGGCACCTAGAGCATATTGCCCAGGATCGTGTCCAGGGGGTTTTGAATATCTCCAGAGTAAGAGATTCTACAATCTCTCCGGGCAACCTGTTCCGATGTTTTCTCACTCTCACAGTAAATAATTTTTTCCTCATATTCAGATGGAACTTCCTGTGTTTCAGTTTGTGCCTATTGCTTCTTGTCCTATCACTGGGCACTATTGAAAAGAGTCTAACCCCATTGTTTTGACATCCTCCCTCAAGAGATTTGTATATTTGTATATTGATAAGGTCCCATCTCAGTTGTCTCTTCTCTGGGTTAAAAAGAATCTCTCAGCCTTTCCTCTTAAGAGACATGCTCCAGTCCCCTAATCATCTTCGGAACCCTTCCTTTCCAGCAGGTCAGCTCCCAACCTGTACCGGTGCCTGGGGTTATTCCTCCCTTGGTGGAGGACCCTGCACTTGACCTTGTTCCTCTTCACCCAATTAATTCTCCTTCCTGTCCAGGTCTTTCTAAATAGCAGCACAGCCTTATGGTGTATCAGCCCCCCCTCCCAGTTTTGTATCATCACCTAACTTGATGAGGGTGTACTCTGTACCTTCATCATTAAGGTAAATTGAACAAGTAAGTAAATTGAAAAAAAGTAAATTGAACAAGACTGGACCCAGTACTGACCCCTGAGAGACACCGCTAGATACAGACATCCACCTAGATTCTGTGTCACTGATTATAATAACCTTCTGAGCACTGCTGTCCAGCCAGTTCTTTATCTAACTCACTGCCCACCTATCTAACCCACACTTCCTGAGCTTACCTATGGGGAGTTGTGGGAGACAGTATCAAAAGCCTTGCTGAAGTAAAGGTAGATACTCTGCTGTTTCCTCTGCTCTCTCTTCATCTACCCAGCCAATCATTCCATCATAGAAGGTTATCAGATTGATTAAGTATGATTTCCTCTCAGTGAGTCCATGCTAACTACTCCTAATCATCTTCTTTTCCTCCACATGCTTAGAAATGACCTCCAGGATAAGCTACTCCATCACCTTTCCTGGGAGGGAGATGAGACTGACTGGCCTCTAACTTCCTGGGTCCTCCTTCTTGCCCCTTTTGAAGACTGGAGTGACACTGGCTTTCGTTCCTGGAGGCTCGGGCACCTCCCCTCCTATCCCTCTCAGGTAGTTGTAGAGAGCAAGGTCTCCCCAGAGCCTCCCCTTCTCCAGACTAAACAACCCCAGTTCCCTTAGCTGCTCCTCATAGGAATTATGTGCCAGGCCCTTCATCAGCTCCATAGCCCTTCTCTGGACATGATCCAGGGCCTCAATGTCTTTCTCATACTGAGGGTCCCAAAACTGAACACAGTACTCAAGGTGCAGCCTCATCAGAGCTGAGTACAGGGGGATGATCACCTCCCTGGTTCTGCTGGCTACACTATACCCGATACAAACCACGATGCCATTGGCCTTCTTAGCCACCTGGGCACACTGACGGTTCATGTGCAGGTGAGTTTCGATCAACACCCCCAGATCCTTCCCTTCTGCACAGCTTTTGAGCCACTCTCCCCCAGGCCTGAAGCACTGCATGGGGTTGTTGTGGCCAAAGTGCAGGACCCAGCACTTAGCCATTTTGAACCTCATCCCATTGGCCTCTGATCATTGACCCATCCTGTCCAGGTCCCTCTGCAGGGTCAGCCTACCCTCCAAGAGATCGACACTTCAACCCTCCCCCCCCCCCCCCCCAACATGGTGTCATCTGCAAGCTTGTTGAGGCTGCACTCAATTCCGTCATCCATATCATCGATAAAGATATTAAAGAGGATGGGCCCCAGCACTGACCCCTGGAGAACACCGCTCATGACCAGTCACCAGCTGGATTTAAATACGTTCACCACCAATCTCTGGGTGCAGACGTCCATCCAATTTTTAACCCAGCAAAGAGTTCAAGCCATGAGCTTCCAGCTTCTCCAGGAGAACACTATGGGAGACACTGTCATTGAGCATGAATGTTTCCCAGGAGGTTTGCAAGAGGATCTTCCATAGCTATGACCCATGCATGCTTCCCTGGCTGCATGCACCCACTAGAGGCTTCCTGACTTGAGACATATTTTGCTGATGATCCTGTTTCTTTAACTCTCCACTTTCCCCATCTTTCCTAGTTTAAATACATACAGAATAAGTTCCAATGGCACAAAATTCCTATTTAAGGTAATAAACCATTTGGTACAAAGACAAATCAGTATGTAATGGTTTGGAATACATTTATACTGGGAGTGAAATGAAATTTTCTAAACAGTGGAGGTGAAAATGGCCCACTACTTGATGTAGAAAGGGCAAAATGGCTGGTATTAAAATGCAGATTGCCTTTTCACCAGCAGTGATTTCTTTCCCTCATGAGCATATAACTGGAATTAAGGATGTAAGGGATTCCTTCTGATCTCCTATATTTCTACTTAGAAAATAAAGAAAAGTGACTGCCATGGGAGAGAAGAAATAAGAAGAAAATGCAAATGAGCAAACGAGTTCTGGGTAGTTTGGAGCTGCTTTTACTAAAATTATCACCTCTCTTTTTTCCAGTCTCATCTTCTTCTACTATATATCTAACAGCTTATACAAAAATAATTAGTTAATAAAAATATGCAGCAGTCTCTTGTATTTGTTTCTGTGACAGGATATGCCTTTTTTTTTTTTTCTCAGAAGAAGGAAGAAGTGAAGAAGTGAATTCTCTCAATCAATAAAATAAAATAAAATTAATAAAACCTTCCCAAGCTTGTAAGGCTTTACTCTGCAACGTTAGTAATGCTTTTTCTAAAATTTTGTGTATATCCAATATCAGTATCAGAAAGATGCACAAAGGAAAAAAAGACAGCTAGACAACTAGAGTTGAAGTACATCTAAGGTGGGATAGATACCACCCCCTCATTTTCTATATCAATTAAACCTTGGAAGCAAGAAGGAAACAACAAACAAGAAATCAGCACAGAATGTATCATAGTTTTGTAATGTCATGGTTGCAAGTATAATAAAGCCTGAAATTTCCCTGTACTCTTGCTGTTTTTATGTGTTTTGCAAGCTGTGCTTTTTCCAAAGGAACATATCCATTATTAAGATTGCTTTCTAAAGAAAATGGTGTACTGTATCATAAGTTAGGATCTGATTAGGGAAAACCAGCATATAATGCAGAACTAATTATGAAGACAAAACTTTAAATGACTTTTTTAATACAAGCAAAACTCAATCTAAAAGAGAACTTTTCAATATTCAGGCCACTAAAACTTGCTATATTGAATACACGATGTAACAGCTAAGGCTAAGCAACATTTGCCAAGTAATTATGCTCCTTTTTTACACACAATGGTTAGAAATAATCAGTCTAAAAAACATCTAGTAATTCAGTACTGCATGAACCATGGCTCCCTGATAGTATTGGTTGACTTTATTAAGTGCAGCTTTTCAAAATTGAAATTCTCAAACCCACTTAAGGTCTTCAAGTGTACATTTGCACTATTTGGAATATTGTTTTAAGTGACAAAATGTTTTTGATAATTGCACTTCTATAAAGATTCTCTACTACACATGCTATGTATCAGTGGCTAAATTAAAAATTCAAGAAGAATGTTTCAATGATATTTTACCCCTAGTTATGAAAAATGCTGAAAAGTGTAAATAAAGAATAATAATAAAAATTATTCAGTTAAAGATGGAATTGATCTGATTTGTCTTAAGATTATGTCAATTTAACCAGACCATGTGATAAAGCAAGCATGAATTTACAAATTTACCAATAAGTAAGCAAGTTTATTTAAAGAATTTTTAACATAATACATATATTTTACATAGCAAAGTTATTATACCAATTCCCAAGACAAAAATAACATGTTGAAAATTAAAAATTGCATATCCTGTCAAAATTTAAAAATGTGATGCAGGCTTCATACCTCTCCATAAAAAGATTCACAGTTTTCAGTAAAGTGCATAAGATTAAAGATTCACAATTTTCAATAAAGTGCATAAGATTTTCTTTTAGCAATATTTAAATAATAAAGATTCTCTTTGCTAAAACTTGTGTCCTAAAAATATACCTTAGTTGACAAAGCAGTTGATTGGGTCAATTAAGATTTATTTTTTTTTTAATTCAGGTATTTGCTTTATATTAACTTTTATCATTTTTATCTACAGATAAAAAATAATGTGCATTAAACACCTCATCTGGAAATATAAATCAGATTGGACACCGGATCAGCGTGATATGGTTGAACACTGGCTATCACAATTAAAGATTCTCCCTGCTAGACTGGGAAAAAAAAAAGGTATCTGGGAAAAGAAATATAGAAAGCAAGTAAGCAAGAAAAAAGAGAAGAACTAGAAATGCTACAAATGATGCCTGCAAATGCTTCTCAGGAATTTGCTCCTCAGAAAGATGAAGATGCAAAGATGAAGAATAAGTCCACATTCACAGGGCAGTTTTTTTCCCATTCTTTTAGTCTGCTGATTTTGCAGGGACCAGGTCTTACAGTCCTGATGAGGAAGATAATCAGTTTTCCTAGATGAGAGAGTGTCCAATAGCTCATATCATCTTATAGGGTGTACAACATATCAGAGTTTGTGTAAATGCATTGCAACCTTTCAATACTTAAAGGGTTCTTATAAAAAGGATGGAGATGGACTCTTTACTTGGGTAGATAATGAAAGGACAAGGAGGAATGGTTTAATACTAAAAGAGTATACTAATACTAATAGTTAGCATAGTAATACTAACTAATTTAGATTAGATGTTAGGCGGAAATTCACTGTAAGGGAAGGCACTGGAATAGGTTGCCAAGAGAAGTTGTGGATGCCCCACCTCTGGAGGTGTTCAAGGCCAGGCTGGATGGGGACTTGGCCAACCTGATTTAGTGGGTGGCATCCCTGCCTATGGAAGGGAGGTTGGAACTAGATGATTTTTAAGGTCCCTTCCAACCTGAGCCATTCTGTGATTCTATGATTCTGTTTTTGGGACCCTATTTCCATGGAAAGAACCATCAGAGACTGCTAAATATCCTATCCACAGAATGTACTGAAGGTAGCAATGTTGCAGATGTAGTACTGCAGTATTAAAGCATTCAAGACTATATTATAGTGGGCCACTCTTATTTATCGTTGTTGAGATTTACAACCTAAACATTCTTGTAACCTTTATTTTTGACGATGATGCTCTATAAGAGTTATAAATCTTGAAGTAGATTAGGAGTTTTTCAGAACGAAAATTATAAATTAATTTAATTTACTTTTTTTTTTTTTAGTGAAACCTAATTAAATACTTTCTAAACATATGAGAAAATTCCAAACCCTTTTGAAGGCAATGGCACAATTCTGATTTCAACAAGGCAAGGATTTCCTCCAAGGACTTATTACTCCTAGCTAAGTATGAACACATATTGAAAAATTCTGAAAGACTGAGAGTTTAGTCTTTCAAATGTATGCTACAAAGAGTAATGCTTATTTCAACAATCAGAAAGAGACCCAGATTTTCAAAGATTATTAGATATCTAACTACTAGTGAAATCTCTGTGACCTGGGACCTATGCCATTGATAAATACAAGAACAATTCTAATGGTGGCAATGCAATCTGTTGCTATCAAAACCTTACACAGATTCACCAGAGTTAAATCTTCTTGTTCTAGGATAGACAATGGAGGACAGTGCCATATACATGCAAGCACCATGCCTGGCTTCACAACTGATGAAAGGAAGCTTATTATGTCCATGCTGTAGACCTCAGATGCATGTATAGAGGAGATGATGGGTCTGAATTAACCAAAAACCACATTATTTAAACATGAAGCCAGTTTCCATAGAGCCAGGTTGAACAATGGTTTGATATACATATATATATATATATATATTTAAGTTTTTAATATGGTGATGAAGTCTCGCAAACTTTGTAACTGTTGTAGCGTTTAGAACATTTTAAGTTAATGCTTGAAGCAGCTTGACGTAAAGAAAATACTGAACCATATTGTTATTCTTCTGAGATGGCATTTATGAACCTCAATATTTTTATAGTAAAGGAAATTTTAGAGCGAAGTCAAAACTGCCCAAACATCCAATAGTCACAAAACAAGTTTGGATTTTAAAACTGCTTGTGTAGAGCATGTTCACTGACCTCACCAACCTGAGGCAAAACGAGTAGTTAGTACTTATGTGGATATGTCACTAAACCTGTTCTAAATACAAGTACACTTTTAGGAGCTTTCCAATGAAGTGAAGTAGCTGGAATGTTCGACTGGCTTGTTATGTGTGAAATGAGATTTCAAACCACAGATGTAGTATATTTCTACAGTTTTGCATTAATTCCATTAAGTTCAGTAGCTCTATTTTTGTGACTAACTTAATGACTCATGATATATAAAGTTGAAATTTGTTAGGAGAGCTCAAAGTCAGTTGCAAGCCTTAGAGCTATATTCTGAGCCTAATTCTCTGTTGACTTTCATCTTGGATAGTTATTTATTCACTTGCAAATCAGACCATTTACATATACTTAGCATTAGTGTAAATGTGCACAGCAATAGAGAATAAAACCCCCTGTGATTTCTGAATATATATATATATATATATATATTTCAACATCTGTCTCACACCAGGGTTAAAATAAACCTCTAAAGAGTATTTGCTGCTTTAGAACAGATTTATAATACCTATCTTTTCATTTAAAGGTGTGGTGGTTTTACTTTGCTGGGCAGCTAAGCTCTACCACAATTGCTCTCTCAAAATCTCTCTATTTAGAATATTTTGGTTGAAATATTTCTATTATACATAACTGTATCCTTTACCTGGACTATTATACATAATTGTATCCTTTACCTGGACTAAACACAAAAACTAATGTGGCTTGAACTGCCTTAACAGAGATTTTGCTTAGTGACTAGGAAACAGTTCTTAACGACAAGCACAGGAATATATTGCCTAAGGAAACATTGAGGTCTCCATTTAGTGAAGACTTTGGAAAACAGGTTAGATAAAAATGATACAAATGGATTATGGATAGTCGAGTCTATCATGGACAGATGGACTAGACAGCCTCTTAATGTCTTGACTTTTTCAGTGTTTTATGAAGATGAGTGTGTATGTATACATATATTGACAAACATAAATATGTATATACATGTATACATACATATGTGTGTGCGCGTGTACTGCTATATACAGTTTTCCTGGGTCTACTGATAGAAGTCAGATATAAGCAATCTGTACTGTTTTATTTACTTTTCATTTTATTTTCACCATATCTCAGAATATTTCTTGTGGATTTGTGCTCATTTCTAAACAAGTCTTTAAGAGAGAGATGCACAGATAGTATGCTTTTATAAACAACAAATACTTTGGAGAAAAAAAAATCAGCTATTGGGTCTAGCAATTGTCCTTGTTTCTTTAAGGTAGGAATCTTGCTTCTGCAGGATTGTGGAAGAAAAAATGTTCTTTTTGCAATAAATTTATCGACCCTTTAGGATTCAGAATAACTTTATCAGTTTGCATGTCATAAGATTGAGACTCCAAAGACGTTTTGTGATAGGCAAAATATGAACAAGAATATTTTTTTCCCACTATATTAATACCCTGTAATTTCAGTTCATACCATGAAATGTGACATTCCTGTAAATGGGAAAAATCTACTCTCTTCATATATTTTATGAAAAATCAGGATCAAAGTAGTCTACTGCAGTTTTTTTGTTTTATTTTGTTTTTTAACAACACATAATTAACCAGCAGTCACTGCACTATACATTCAGGAATATTATCAACAATAAAATAGATAAACCAAAATACTAAATAGTTCCAAATGTAAATATATACCTACATATTTCTAAAAGCCCTTCTATAACTAATTGCAAGAAGTTCTACACAGACAGAGATATGCACATGCACATATGTATGTGCACACATGTAGACAGATTGCTGCTCCCTTTCTGGAACTGTGTGGGTTATTGTCACCCCTCAAGAGCTTTGTCTGCACACCCACAATGAAGGACACATGCTGGGAGGCACAAAGAAGAAAGAAGAAGGAGAAGGAGAAGGAGAAGAAGGAGAAGGAGAAGGAGAAGGAGAAGGAGAAGGAGAAGGAGAAGGAGAAGGAGAAGGAGAAGGAGAAGGAGAAGGAGAAGGAGAAGGAGAAGGAGAAGGAGAAGGAGAAGGAGAAGGAGAAGGAGAAGGAGAAGGAGAAGGAGAAGGAGGAGGAGGAGGAGGAGAAGGAGGAGGAGGAGGAGGAGGAGGAGGGGAGGGGGAGGGGGAGGAGGAGGAGGAGGAGGAGGAGGAGGAGGAGGAGAAAAGGAGAAGAAGAAGAAGGAGAAGAAGAACCAGGACCTGGCGTATGTATATATAATTATTATTATATAATATTATATATTATATATAATTAAAATGAAAAATAATACTATGATATAATAATTATTATATTATAATAAGTAATATAATAAATATACATGATAAATACATATATATAATATAGAGAGATGTATTCATATACAAATAAATAAATGTTTAAACGTGATATAATAAGTAATATGATAATAATTATTTTATTATTTTATTGCTTTATGATAATAATTATTAATAGTTAATATAAAGAGTAGTAGTAATAATAATAGTAATAATGATAATGGAAAAGCCACATCACTGAAGTAATTTTAAATGTTACGTCTGGATGTTATCTGGTATACAATGCATAATGCCAAACTGTAATATCAGAATTTCTATGGAATTCGTTCAGTGTATTATATCTTAATCTGTGAAGATAAATATAATCCTATTCATAAACTGAACTTCAGGAGACTTAAGACTGGTAATATAATGTGGGGTTTGTTTGTCTGTTTCTGTTTGTTTGTTTGTTTTTTGTTTTGCCCCATTACACTTTTTTTCTTGATTTTCTTTCTGTCACACATAAAACAGGCACATGGCTAGTATAGTCTGTGGTGAATGATACCCATATAATGCTTTAAAACTTTAATTTGGAACTAATTACGGTCAAGAATAACTTTTAGAAGTGTTCATGCCTTACAGACTAGACTTTTATAAATTCTTTAATATGTAATGCCCCAACATTGACAATGGTGAAAAATGTTACTTTAACAGTATAATTTACTAGGCGTAGTTAATCACTGGATGTTTTCATACCAGATGAGCTTCCAAGGTCTCTTGCAGCCTGACTGATTTCCTGAATTCCACAGGCTGATTCTTCTTCAAGACTCATTTCAAATCGTCTATGTATAACAGTAGTTGCTGTCCTGATGTCATACTTGGTTCAACATCATTCTGAAACGCATCTGTATTTCAGCACGTGCTCTGCTGATTTCAATGGGATTATTCGGTAAACTGGAGTTTCATGCATGTTTAGCCATGCTGCTGAAGTAGAGCCTCAGGATTTTTTTCTGATTTTTTTTTGGAAATAAGTGAAATCTACTTTAAGATCAGTATTCAGATGACATTTCAATCCTGAAATCTCCTAGTGTACCATAAAATATACAGAAAGTATGCTATCCTTGAGTAACTTAAACATTACAACATTTTTATGTTCAGATCAAATTTGTAAATATGATACTGAAAGTTTCTGGCTTCGTATCTCTATGCTGAAGCATAAATGAGAGGTTACATTATTTTGTCCTTTTTTCATCTTGCAATTTTATTATCTTCACATAATATATTGAATATATTTTGGAATGTTACAAACATTTAATTTTGAAAAGTACTTAATAAATCCTCAAATATATAGCCTGATTCAATGTTAAATGGGAAATTTACTAGTAAGGAGCATTCAGCAAATTACAGAGAAATTCATGAACATCCATACACAAGGTTTTATAATGGTTAGCAGAAGTATTTCTGTATGTGTAAGTTCTGGTTGATGTTACTATTATTTACAGAGAGTAGACACATAAAGGGAACATATAACTAGTCTACAGTGATTTCTGCAGGATTGTGTATGTACTATAAGTGTAAACTTATATACTTTGAACTGATGTAAATGTAAGGTAGGTCACCACTCAGACCAGAAGGTCCTTCTGTGTAAGTGAGAATATCCCTAAAATCCTGGAATAAAATGCATAAAAATTTGATATAATTTTACACTGAAAATTATTACATAGCCAATAAGATGAACTAGATTAAGTTCAGCTAGATAAGTACTTAACTAGATAAGTACTGTTGGAGAGACCAGTTGATACGCTGGAGGGCAAGGTTGCCATTCAGAGAGACATTGGTAGGCTGAACGAATGGGCTGACAGGAAACCTCATGAATTTCAAGAACAAATAAAAAGTCCTGCCTGAGGGAAGGAAGACCTTCCTTGGCAGCCATAAAGCTGTGGACTGTTGGGCTGTGTAGCAGCCCTGAGGCAGATAAGGCCCCAGAGACCCTAAGCTGAATGTGAACCAGCAGTGTGCCCTGGCTGCAGAGACGCTAGTAGCATTGGGGAATGCAACACAAGCAGTTGACTGGAAGGAAGTTATATATAAAGAAGGGGATATATGGATATCTATGGGCCTGGTATATTACTCCAACTATTATTTTAACAGTCTAATTGTTCAAAGGCTCTAGTTAAGAAAATTTCATTATTTAAAAGTAAATATGATTATAAGGAAAAAAGTTCCTAGAATCCCTTGTGCAGTGCTGTGTCAGGTGTACATGGCAAGGTTTTGGTAGCAGGGGGGCTGCAAGGGTGGTTTCTGTGAGAAGAGTCCAGAGAATGCTCCATGTTAGGTAAGAGCAAGTTCCATCTGCCTCCCAAAGGGACCTGTCACCAGCCAAAGCCGTCAACGAGTGACTGTGGTGGTTTTAACCTGCTGGGCAGCTGAACTCCACCACAACTGCTCTCTCAATCCACTTCATCAGAGGCAAAATGGGAGAAAATATGAAATGGGCTCAAAGGATGAGATAAGCACAGGGAGATCACTGAACAATTATCGTCACTGGCAAAACAGACTCGGCATAGGGAGATTAATATAATTTATTACCTATCACTAGCAGACTAGAACAGTGAGAAACTAAAAGCAGACTAAAAACACCTTCCCCTCATCCATCCTCTTCTACTTCCTTCCACCGAGAGACACAGGAGAATGGTGAATGGGGAGTTGTGGTCAGTCCCTAATGCTTTGTCTCAGCCACTCTTTCACGGTCACTCTCTTCCCCTGCTCCAACAGGGGGTCCCTCCCATGGGATGCTGTCCTTCCCAAACTGATCCTACGTGGGCTTCCCACAGGCAGCAGCTCTTCAAGAATTGGTCCAATATGGGTCCATACCATGGGGTCCATCCGTCAGGAGCAAACTGCTCCAGCATGGGTCCCCACGGGTGTCAGCTCCCCCCAGACCTCCTGCTCCTGCATGGGCTCCTCTCCACGGGCTGCAGCTCCAGCCCAGGGCCTGGTCCTGCAGGGGCTCTCCGTGGGCTGCAGCCTCCTGCAGGCCACATCCACCTGCTCCACAGGGGGCTCCTCCACGGGCTGCAGTGTGGAGATCTGCTCCGCCGTTGGACCCCCAGGGCTGCAGGGGCATTCCAATATTCACTAGAGGTGATTGTGATAATACTACATGCTTTTAGAACAGTTGTAACAGAAAGACTGAAAGAACTCTTGAGCACATAAATCTATGAAGCTAGATCCAAACATGATATGAGCATCACACCAGTAAGGTGTTTGACTACTTGAATGGAATTCAGAAACTTGAAATTAAAAACAGTAGTGGCTAAAATGAATATATAATTTGTATCATTAGACAGCACATTAGACAAATAATGATTTACAAGTAAAATAAATTGCTCAGAGAAGCCATAATGTTTTTGCTTATTCATGGTCTGAAGACTTCTCTTAAAGATGTGGCAAATTTCAAAATGTGTTTGTAAACAGAATCGAAACTCATGTTAAGGATTCTTTTTCCTCTGAAAACTCATCTGGAGAAAGGGATAGTGGTAGCACTCACTCATATCCAATTTCTTCCAGCAATGTTTCTTAATCCTTTACTGTGGGAACAATAACTTTTCTCCCAAGATGCATGTAAAAGCCCCATTGCAGTTGTATACACTAATATATGATATATTTAATCTTAAATTTCTTACTCACCTTTCTCAGATATGTTACAGATAATCCACAGTGAGAAGCCCAAAAGCAAGAAGCTGAAACTGTAACACAGTGCCATAAAAGAATAAGGCAATGTATTTGTTTTTGCCAGTTTTCACCATAGAAAACCATAAATTTGAATATCTTGAGGAGTATAGTCTTGCTCATCAGAAATGGGAGATTTTAATCATGTGTCTTTTATGAAGAGAATTAATTATTTTATTGTGGATATGATTGTATTTGACTAATTAGTCCAAATTTTATTCCAATACTTTGATTTTCCTTATATCTCCATATTTATCTGCTGGACTGTTAAGCACTATGTTGTTAGGGTTTTAAGTGATTTTTGCATGTACAGTTGATGTGAGAATGAATAGGAAGCCTGCTTCATACCCATTTTTACAGTAGCTTTTTGACAGCCCAGTTGTCTGTCCATACATGTTTAGGATTGTTTGTATTGATCACCTGCATTCGTTATTTTGAACCACTGTAGCTTGTTTGAGGATTTCAGATGACAGCCTCATCCAGTGTATGCTAATTCTTCCCTTTCCTAAAGCCTCCTTCTTGCACTGGAAATTCAATATTGCCTTCTGTAAGATACCTAGTTTCAGAAATGTTGTTTTATCTTTTCCTAGAAAAGGCTGCTACTGTTTTTCTGCTTTGGAGACATCATTTGGAAGTAGATAACATTTCATTTTATTATCAATAATATATGAAACAAACAACCACAGTCCTTCAAGAGAGTCTGGAGGAGTTTAAGTTGGGAATTGAAGAACTGAACAAAGCTGTTGCCAGACAGCTAAAAAAAAAAAAAAAAAAAAAGGTGGATTTTATGAGAAATGGAAATATCATAAAACAGTATTTGCAAGCTATGATATATTGTTCCATTTCAGGACTTACCACAAACTGGTGAGATTTTTTTTTGTTGTTGTTTTTTGTTTTTTTTCCATGGACTGTAAAACAAATGTAAAAAGTAAAAGATTGTTTGCACATCTTAAATAAGTCATTTAACTGTATATTTTTTATTCTGTAGGATACAGATCTTAGCAATTGAAGTTTCCTATTGTAATTTAAGTTTTTTGTTTGTTTGTTTGTTTTTAACCTCTAGTCAAGTATGCAACAGAATTTTTTTATGCATTGATGACTGGATAGTGCATTGTGTGATTTGTAAAATTTTTGAGTATGAAAAAAGATATGTTTTTGAAACCTGAGTACATAAATTACATGGTACAGTGGTTTCTTAGCTTATCCTTCTGTATAATTTTCTGATTCCACTAATTTTACAATTGATTAAGTATTTCATTATGAAATAACTAAAGTGCTAGAGAAAATATACTTGGTATTATTACAGAAAAACTATAGTTTGAAATCATGATTTTCCAGGTATTTTTCATTAGAATTATCTTTAAATATTTTCAGTCACTGAGACATATCTATTCAGTGTGTGTTACAAAATTTCTGCTTATGATCTTGGTCTCAGAGCTCCCACTTTTATCCTTACTGATCTTCCCAATATGAGAAATGGATTTTAGAGAGTAAAACAGCTGATCAAGTAGAGGTGTCTACTTCTGAACTAGTTGACTAAACCTATAAAGGTACCTACATGTAGACAACATTTGAGGGGGGAGGGAGGGGATGGAGGGAGGGAGTGTGTGGGTGGAGATGAATCACATCCTCTGGACTGAGTATAATACATAAACATCCATTGCTATTTGGTATCTTTTTCTTCCAGTTGGTGTCTCTGGTGTCCAGAAGAACTCTGGTTCTTCTGGTGTTCAGAAGAAAATAAATCTCTTGTAGGCCCTTCATCAACTCTATCACACCTGTGCTTGTGTCTCAGATATAGTGCATCTCAGATGGCAGTGAATAGATAAGATTAGGCAGCTAAATCCTACTATGTATAACTTATTTACTATAATGCTCAGATACTAGGCACCTAGGCTTTTACAGCTAATGGAAAGAGTGGTTTAACTTAAAGAGATTCTTCTCCCATAGCACATATATGGGAAGATTGAGGGATTCTCATTTATCAATCAATTATACAGTTGTGTAGACAGACAGTAGGAAACACCAGCACAGAGAATATCTGACTACCTTCAGAAATGTTGATATCTAAAACATCTCTTCATCCTCTGAAGTTTATAACCATGTCTTCAGGACTAGGTTTGTGATCAAGTAACAGGGGAAAACTTCAAACTTTCCTGGCTGTGAAAGAACTTGCTAAGGAAGCAGGAGAATGGGCTTTACAACTACTTCAAAATTAAGGAATTAGAGTGTATCACTTCAATTCCAGCAATTCGTCACTGTCATAAGGAAAATATTAATTGTGATGCTTCTGTTTTCTGTGCTTCCCGATGATACAGAAACAGTGTGCATAGAGAAATGTAAGATTTACAGATTCAAAAGGGGAGTGGGAGATTCTCTGTAGTTCGGCGATAAACCACTTTGCTAAGAGGCGAAAAGGAGAGTCCGAGATCATGATCCATATTCATGCTCCTGTTCATTTACTTTATATCATATTTTTTTCTAAGATAAATATAAACAAATTCCTGAAACATAATAAAAATGTGGCTAATTCCTTACCTTCTAACATGGTTTTATCTCTGTCACTGATTATTCTTTCATATTGTCATTGTAGAGTGAAGTCCCTGGTGACTGGAAAAAGGGAAACACTACTCCCATTTTTAAGAAATGGAGAAAGGAAGACCCAGAGAACTACAGGCCAGTGAGCCTCACCTCTGTTCCTGGGAAGATCATGGAGCAGATCATCCTGGAAGACATGTTAAGGCATGCACGAGATAAAGAGGTGATTCGAGACAGTCAGCACGGCTTCACCAAAGACAGATCTTGCCTAACCAATCTGGTGGCTTTCTATGATGGAGTGATGGCATCAATGGACAAAGGAAGGGTGATGGACTTGAGGGACATGGACTTGAGCAAAGGCTTGGGTATGGTCCCTCACCACATTCTTCTGTCTAAATGGGAGAGGTATGGATTTGAAGGATGGACTGTTAGGTGGATATAGAATTGGTTGACTGGTCACAGCCAAAGGGCTGTGAACAATGGTTCTATGTCTGGGTGGAGGCCGGTCACAAGTGGTGTCCCTCAGGGGTCGGTCTTGGGTCTGGTGCTCTTCAACATCTTTATCAATGACATAGACAACGGAATTGAGTGCACCCTCAGCAAGTTTGCAGATGACACCAAGCTGAGCGGTGCCGTCGATACAATAGAGGGAAAGGATGCCATCCAAAGGGACCTGGACAGGCTGGAGAAGTGGGCCCATGAGAACCTAATGAGGTTCAACAAGGCCAAGTGCAAGGTGTTGCACTTGGGCTGGGGCAATCCCAGGTATTTGTATAGACTGGGAGAAGAAGAACTTGAGAGCAGCCCTGCGGAGAAGGAGTTGGGAGTCCTGCTGGATGAGAAGCTGGACATGAGCCAGCAGTGCGCGCTTGCAGCCTGGAAGGCCAACTGTGTCCTGGGCTGCATTAAAAAAGGGGTGGCCAGCAGGGAGAGGGAGGTGATTTTCTCCCTCTACTCTGCTCTTGTGAGACCCCACCTGGAATACTGCGTGCAGGCCTGGGGCGCCCAGCACAAGAAGGATGTGGAGCTCTTGGAACGGGTCCAGAGGAGGGCCACTAAGAGGATCAGAGGGCTAGAGCACCTCTCCTATGAAGAAAGGTTGAGGGAACTGGGCTTGTTTAACTTGGAGAAGAGAAGGCTCCGGGGAGCCTTCATTGTGGCCTTCCAGTACTTGAAGGGAGCGTATAAACAGGAGAGGGAACGCCTGTTTACATGTGTTGATAGTGATAGGACAAGGGGGAATGGTTTTAAACTAAGACAGGGGAGATTTAGGTTAGATATTAGGAAGATGTTTTTCACTCAGAGGGTGGTGAGGCACTGGAACAGGTTGCCCAGAGAGGTTGTGGATGCCCCATCCCTGGAGGCATTAAAGGCCAGGCTGGATGTCGCTCTGGGCAGCCTGCTCTAGTGGTTGGCAACCCTGCCCAGAGCAGGGGGGTTGAAACTAGGTGATCTTTAAGGTCCTTTTCAACACAGGCCATTCTGTGATTATATGATATTATTTTTCTGATCCCCAAAATTATGCATTCCTTACCTCATGATGATTTGATTTCAACAACAGTGTGAAAGAAGAGTTATTATAGCAAATTTGGAAACTAGGTCCTGGATTCCAAACTACTTTGTTCTAGTACTCAGATGCTGTGTTGGTTTTACCCTGCTGGGCAGCTGAACTCCACCACAACTGCTCTCTCAATCCACTTCATCAGAGGCAAAATGGGAGAAAATATGAAATGGGCTCAAAGGATGAGATAAGCACAGGGAGATCACTGAACAGTTATCGTCACTGGCAAAACAGACTCAGCATAGGGAGATTAATATAATTTATTACCTATCACTAGCAGACTAGAACAGTGAGAAACTAAAAGCAGACTAAAAACACCTTCCCCTCATCCATCCTCTTCTACTTCCTTCCATCGAGCGGCAGAGGGGAATAGGGAATGTGGTTGTGGTCAGTTCCTAACGCTTTGCCTCCCCCGCTCTTTCACGGTCACTCTCTTCCCCTGCTCCAACAGGGGGTCCCTCCCATGGGATGCTGTCCTTCCCAAACTGATCCTACGTGGGCTTCCCACAGGCAGCAGCTCTTCAAGAATTGGTCCAATATGGGTCCATACCATGGGGTCCATCTGTCAGGAGTAAACTTCTCCAATGTGGATCCCCCATGGGCAGCAGCTCCCTCCAGGCCCCCTGCTCCTGCGTGGGCTCCTCTCCACGGGCTGCAGCTCCGGCCCAGGGCCTGGTCCTGCGGGGGCTCTCCGTGGGCTGCAGCCTCCTGCAGGCCACATCCACCTGCTCCACAGGGGGTTCCTCCACGGGCTGCAGCGTGGAGATCTGCTCCATGTGGGACCCATGGGCTGCAGGGGGACAGCCTGCTCCACCAGGGACCTCTGCACAGGCCACAGGGTAACTTCTGCTGCATGCCTGGAGCACTTCCTGCCCTCCTTCACTGACCTTGGTGTTTGCGGAGCTGTTTCTCACTCCTCGCTCTCCCAGTTGATGTTGCGCAACAGAGTGTGGTTTTTTTTTTTTGTTTTTTATTTATTATTATTATTATTTTTTCTTCCCTTTTTTTATTCTGCTCTCACAGACACCCAAACAGTGTGGCTTACTGTCTTGGTTCTAGCCAGGAACGGGTCCCTCTTGGAGCTGACTGGGTCTGGCTCTTCTCTGACATGGGGCAGCTGCTGGACTCTCCTCACAGAGGTCACCCCTAAAGCCCCTCACTACCAAAACCTTGCCACATAACCCAATACAGAAGTTCCACAATTTTAATCGATGTCATTGTCATTAAATAATTATGCAAAAAGTAGAGACCTTCACATCTGAACCTACTTCAAAATAAAAATCTCTCCATGTACCATGACTGAGCCATAACATAATATACAATATGAAAGAAAATGGGTTATATTAAATATCTTAAGTGAATGCACACTAAGCACTCCGGGAAACCCTTGCTATCAACAGGAACAAAGAATAGCAGAGAATAGGATCCTACTTCTCCTCTGAGGCTTTTTTTTAACAAATTTCTGTTAATCCAGCACTCAATACTGTGAGAATTTTCTGCTTGTTTCTATTTTCTTTAGTTCTTTAACTTTTTTTTTTTTTTTTCTTAACGGAAAGAGACCAAGAAAAAAGTATTTAATATTGAAAATCAAAGTGACTGAACATATACCCTAAATCTAAAGGAAGATCTAAACAAACAAGCAAACAAAAAATCTTATAGCCAAGGCAACATTTTATAATCAAGGTAGCTATAAAGAAAAGACCAGAGAGACAAGAAAGACTGAAATTATGAAGGCCTCTGGAGTGCTCTCAAAGATAAATGAAATCTTGAGGCAAATGGCTGAAACAGAGTTGTGTTGTTATTGTTGTTGTTGTTTTGTTTTGTTTCTTGAATTAAAGATATATTATCAAAATAGAGACTTATGTAACACACTTCTGTCACAGACTCATTTTCATTGTTTAGTTAAAGAGCAAAAATCCCTTGCCATCAACAAGGAAGTATCTGCATATAACAATCTCGTTTTAATTGCAGTACTTAATATATGTGGGGTATTTCCTGTTATTTAGATTGTTCATATATGTTAACTTAGCAAGTATTGCTTATTTTGTTTATGTTTAGACATGGAGGCTCAGTCCATTATAACTATTTTGTACGGCTGCTGCTAAGAAAATATTTTTTAATAGAAGTGGAAGAAGACTAAGTCCACAAAGCTCAGTATAGCTATGTTTATAGGGCAGCAGAAAGCATTATGTAGGATTCACATGACCTATCCTGCAAGCCATGTTAAAATTTGCTTGTAGCAGATGAACGCGATGCAAACTGCATAGATAAGTTTATATGTTCAGTGATGGCCTTTCTTTACCATCCAGTCATTCAGGTGGAAGGAGGATCTCTGTTCTTTGGGCTTGCCTCAGAATAATTTTGAAATAATAGAAGGGCTGGGTGGAAGAGGTTTCTACTATATCATCTTATAACCTTTGTTTTAGACAGACATCTATTCACTGATGTATAATAGAAAAGTTATTTGAAGCTCTCCCAGGACCAAACAGTCTGGGGTCAGAGACTTCAAATGAAGTCAAATTTCATGACCACTGACTACTGTAAAGAAATGTTCTAATCTAAGCTTAATTTAAAAGTCATCAGAGTGTTTGTGGGAAAAATAAAATCACTTTCTGCATTTTTTTTTATTTTTTATTAGTTACAAGGTCTTTTTTCCCTAAAATGAATATAGAGTGTATAAGTCAAATATATTGAAATAGATTTTTTAAAAGTCTTATGGACTAAGTGTTAAGTGAAGAGCTGCTCACTGGAACCCAGCCCAGTGCCTTAGAGTCTGGGGTCTCTGCCCAAGCTCAGGGACCCAGCTGCTGCTTTCCATTTCACAGTTTTAACCAGTAGCAAGGCTGAGCATGTGTTGGAGAGATGCACACAGAGACAGGACACTGACTCAACTGGACACATGGGCTGCCTTAGCCAAAAGCTGCCTTCAGCAGTGCTTACATAAACAGGGCTCACATAAAACATAGGCAGACATCCAAATCCCCTTCCTCCTCTGCAGCTGGTAGAGACAGAAGTTCACTAGTGCAGGCACACTGACAACACTCTCTGTGTTCACCATCACACACAAATTCCTGGATCCCTTGAGTACTGGCATGTCCCTTCTGTCCATACAGCACACCTGCTCAGACCCTGGGTCCCCTTACCTGATTCAAGGTTTGCCTACTCTCAAACAAGTCCAGCTTGAAGTTTACTGCATACATGCACACACTCATGCAGTTGTCCCTCACAAGCAAAACATTTGCAAACCCCATGGGTGTACCAGCATGGACTCCCTGCCTGCCTGATATCACAGCCCAGACCTGAGGCCTCTGCTACTCATCAGCTGGTCCAGCTTAAAGTTTGCTAGTGAATACACACTCTCACCCCACATACACCAGGCTGAGAAAGGTAAGGCACTTGTTCCCCACGCACAGCAGCTGGCACTAGGCACATAGGCTGTGACCCCTGGAACGTCCCCAGCCACCAGTGTGGACCCCAAATTCACCTCACTCATGCCAGTCTCCCCCCAGGAGATGGTTTGGGAGCACACACCGCTGCCACCCCTGTGTCTGGGAGTAGAAGACACCCAATTTGCTCAAGTAGCTGGCAGAATAGGCTGGGGTCACCTACACCCGCAGTCTGACTACAGTAACTGGCACTAAATCTACTCACATCAGCCCCACCAGTAGCTGGTACCTATCCTTTCAAGTCACATACACACTCTCATAGAAGCCCACGGTCACCCTGGTCCCACCCTGAACTAGCTGGTTTGGGAGCACATGCTACTTCCACTCCAGTGGCTAGGAGTATGAGACCCCTACTCACTCCAGTAGCTGGTTTGGGACCCCTCACTTGCTACAGTAACTGGTACTACAGTCTGTATATTCTACACCCCCAGTTTCCCTGTAGTAGCTGGCACCCAGTCCACTCATAAGGGCCCCTGTAGCTGACATTCCAGGCTCAATAATTTCTGTTTTAATAGTTATTTTGTCTAGTGGACTATCATTATTTTGGAAAATGTTAAAGAGCAGAACTGGCATTTACTTATGAAGGGAGTATGTATAACCAGTTCCAGCAATATACTGTGTTGGGAAAGTAACAGATAGGCTACTATTAAGAAAGAGAAAGAGGGAGAAGGAAGGGGGGGAGAGGAAGGGGGGAGGGAAGAGAGATTGTAAAAAAATACTTGTTCCTTCTTTTAATATATTTGAGCAAGTTTAACATAAAATAGTTCATATTAGTGTCACGCTCAATTTGATTACTTTCTGTATTCATTGGATGGCTTAGTAATTTGAACCTATTGACTTGTTGATTCAGTTTTAAACATGGATTTAATTTGCCTTTTGTACTGTTGCATCTTTAATTAACTTAATAAAGTTGTGTTAAACTACAACAGCTAAATGTTTCCTTTGGTATGTTTTGCTATCAGATCCATTTTAATAAAATCATAAACAATATGGAGAACTGCTTTATTTGGTTGCATGAAAACCTGGATTATGAGTTCTAATGAAAATACAGAGGTAAGTAAGACATCCTAAAGCCATTTTGTTTTACTTGCTTATTAGGATTTAAAAATTAGATCTACAAGAAGATTTCATATTGCAGCAATCATAGAGTACTGTGCTCAGAGATTCTTACATTCTGTAATAGCACATGTAGCCTGGCACCAAGTAGGTAAACTCCATGGAAACAGAGAGAATGGACAGTGCTAGAGAATGCAACCACAATAGCCAGAATGTTCATCAAGGAATTGTCAGTATTTGCTGATTTTCAGTTGTATAGATCCTAACTTTAAGTTAAAAAGTAGTGGCCCATGTCAAGTGCTGTTGCACCTATCAAATACTAGACTTTACACCTAGACTTTAATTGACAATATACTCTTTCAGTGATGAGCTTCTTCTCCTTTAAAATGTGGTCATGGTCCATTTCTCACAGTGTTATCCCTTGTAGTTTTTCTGTGTGAGCCACAGTAGTATTGCTAGGGCAGATCCTGTGGGTCAATAACAGGTGGTACAGCTGGTGTTGACAGCAGCTTTTACAGCCACAGGACTGATTTTAAGGACTGCTAGGAAGCGAGATGAACATGACCAGGTAGGGACAATGTATTTTTGCCAGCAGGGTGGCTGACATGGGAATGACAGCTTTAAAGTAGGAATGACACAGGTAGGAGATGATGACCCATACTCCAGTGAGGAAATGGTAAACTGGTTTGGGAAACAAAGGATTCAGGGTGATATAGACCAAAAAAACAACAACAACAACAAAAAACACCTTGTATTGAACAAAACCAGGCTGAAGGGGACCTATTTCAAATGTATGTGTATAAATAAGGAAATACCACTTTTATGAAGGACAGGCAGAAAAGCAGTGTGGAGACGTCCTTAATGTGGGAAAGCAGTGGAAATGCATAGAGCTTTGCCTTGGGAGGGGTGATAAACCAGGTAAAAGTTTATGGGTTAGGATTATCACACAGACCAAAGTATGCAGTGTTGTGATGAGTTTTGGCGAAAGACTGACTGCTCAGGGAGGAGAGGGTAAATGATGCCACGTTCCAATAACTGGAAGAAGTCTCATATTCACAATCCCTGATCCTTGTGGGAGACTTTTACCACCCATAAATCTGCTGGAGGGAGAAAGCAACAGGGTGTGGTTTATCAACACTGGCCAGCAGCCAAATGTACACTCAGCTGCTCTCTCACTTACATTCCTCAAAAGAATGGGGAGAAAATGGGAGGAGAAAAAACATGGGTTAAGAAAAACAGAGACAGATTGCTTACCAATTACCATCACCAGAAAGGCAGACTCAATTGAGAAAATAAATTTAATTTCTTTTCAATTAAAATAGATTTGAGTATTAAGAAATTGACAAAAAAAAAATAAAACAACACCTTTCCCCCACCCCACTTCACTCCTCCATACCTGGCTCCTTTACTCCACTGAGAGGCACAGGCTGTGTGGAAAATGGGACTTGCAGTCAGATCTTAAGTTTGTCTTTGCCACTCCTTCCTCTTCACACGTTTTCCCTGTTACAGTGTGGGTCCTCTCCACAGGCTTCAGATCTTCAGGAAAAATCTGCAATAGTTTGGTCACTCCACAGGCCACAATTCCTTTGGGAAATATTTAACTCTTCCACTGTGGGGTCCTCCATCGGATGCAGGGGAAAATCTGCTCCAGCACCATAGAGCACCTCCCCCCCCTCTTTCTTCTCTGACTTCCGTGACCTTGAATTTTTTCTCACCTTTTTTTTTTTTTTCCTCTCCTCCTCTTCCCATGTGGCATTTCTGCCTTTTCTTAAGTTTGTTTTCACAGAGGTGTCACCAGCTTTGCTGACTGGCTTAACTTTGGCCTGTGGTTGGTCTGTTGCAGAGCTGGCTAGATCTGGCTGTGTCTAGCAGGGCAGCCTTTGATATCTTCTAGCAAAGGCTATCAGTACCCTCAGTACCAAACATTGACAAATAAATCCAATACACAAGACACAGCAATCTAGGAGGTTTCTTTAGTAGTTCTGATGAACATTTCCTGACACAAGGAATTGAGATGACTGAGGAGCTGACAAGGGGAGACACTGTGTTTGGCATGTTACTCACGAGTGAGGAATAGCTGTTTGCAATCTGAAGGTTAAAGACAGCCTTGGCTGTAGTGTCTATTTGGTGGTGGAGTTCAGGATCATTACAGAGGGGAGCAAGATAAATAACAGAATGTGTTCAGAGACTTTCTTGAAAGAATCCCAGGAAATACGGTCCGAGAGAGAAGTGTTCAGAACAGCTGGCTGATTTTCAAGGATCACCTCCTTGTTCAAGAACGGTCCATCCCAATGAGCAGGAAGTCAAGCAAAGGTGAAAGGAGGCCTGAGTGGATGAACACAGAGCTCTTTATTGAACAAAAGAATTAAAAGGAAGCATAGAGGAGGTCAAACCAAGGGCAGGTGATGCAGGAGAAAACCTGTAGAGACACTATCTGAATGTGCATGAAAGGCTTAGGAAAGCCAAGACCTATCTAAAGTTGAATCTGGTGAGGGACATGAAAGTCAATAAAGTTTTCTACAAGTACACATGAAGCAAAAGGAAGGCTATGAAAAGTGTGGACCCACTGCTGAGTGGAGCAAGGGCCCTTGGTGGCAAAGAATATGGAAAAGGGCAAAGCACTAAATGCCTTCTTCATCTCAGTCTTTACTGGTAAGACCAGTCTTCGGGAGTTCTGCTCCCCCTGAGAAAAGGGAAAGTCTGGAGCAAGGAATACTTATTCTCAGTGGATAAGGATCTAGTTAGGGAACACTTAAATAAACTGGACATAAATAAGTTCATGGGACCCAACAGGATGCAGTCATGATAGTTGAGGGAACTGGCTAATGTAACTGCAAGTCCATTCCCAAAATTATCTTTGAAAGGCCATGGTGACTGAAGGAGGTTCCTTAGGCCTGGAAGGAAACAAATGGCACTCTTAACTTCAATAAAGGCAAGAAGGAAGACATGGGGAAATGCAAACTGGTTAGCATGACATTGATTCTAGAAGGAGTCCCATTCCAGCCTCAGTTATTCTGTGAGTGTATAACTCTTCTTTAAAAGCTTGCAGTTAGTGAATTACTCAGAGTAGTGCAGCTGTTAAACTAATAACCTTTAGCCTGAAGGGTCTGAAAAAGGAAAAGCTTTCAGGAAACACTTAGTTCAGGAAATTATTATGCAGAAAAGCCAACAGATCACATAGTTTTAATAATTTAAACTTGGGAACAATATTTTCAGTATTCAGCACTGTGAAGGTGAAAAATGAAATAGTTGGAAGCAGTTGCTCTAAAAACTATGTAGCAAGTGAGTGAGTTATTTATTTATTTATTCATTTTTTATTTGTTTGTTTGCTTATCCAGAATCACCGTATTGGAAACAGTCACATTCCACATATATCCAATCTGAAAACCTGTATTCCATTCTGGCAGGTCCAGCTATAAGTGAGTGTCATATTCAGCAGTAGGAGAAAAGATGAAAAACAGCTTTGTCACGTATCTTATTTTAACCACTTCACAAGCTGCTATTTTAACCAATTCACAAGTATGATTATAATGCCTTCCTTTGCTGAAATGTACCACTGTGTGTTACTTTACTGTAGTCACATATTCTTCATTCCTTCTCATTTTTATTTAAAATGAGCCATTATTTCACCAACTTTCTTCAAATCCTTCCCTTATTTTCCATCCTCCAGTGAGATTTAAAGGATAACTTTCACATCTCAAAGAATTTCCAAATTCTTTTGTTATATTTTAGATCTTATATTGACTTTGTATTGACTTCTTTACATCATTCTCTGTGTTACAGTATTTCCTTTGTTTCTTTCTTTAGTGGGTTTTAATAACATTTGAATGTTTATTATGTGTATTCTAAAATGTTATGGACACTAAACACACTATTTTTAGTATTCCTAAAGGTCACACAGACTTTCTGTCTTTCATTCAGTAAGGAAAAAAAATGCAACATTTTAATAGGCTCAGCTCAGTTGCTGAGGCACGTAATATAAGACACAAAAGCCTATTTCATATAATTTCATAAAGCAGCATTCAAACACAACTATCAAAATTTCTAAATATTTGTTCTGATGTGATTGAACAACGACAACTCGTCTCCAGACTCTCTCTCTTTATAGAAAGACAAGCCATTTTTTTTTCTATGTCAGAGTATATTGCTCTAGACTGTAATGTTTGCATTAATTTCAGGAACTGGTAGTACTGGTTTATTTGTTTTTATGAAGTTGAGATTCAGGGAATAAATTCACACTGATAATGCAAATTTTTGTTATTATTATTATTATTTTTAAAACCTTAACAATTTTATTGAAAATCCAATGCTCTAACCTCAGATAGATCATTTTGGAAAGTATAGTTTTCATTTTAAATTTTTATTTTAATTTTTGTGAAATATAACTTGTTATGATTAAATATTTTGCTCTGAGGCTATGAAGAAATGAGGACTATCTGTATGTAGAATGTATTTCTGGGCCAGGATCAGAGTATATGAACTAAAGAAGAGAGGGATATCAGAATAAAGTTTATCGGAAATGTATTTCTTTTTTCTTAAATATAATTTCAAAAATTAAGGAACAAATTTAGAACCAAAAGCTAGTAGGAAGACATCCACAATTTTGACACAAAGTAAATTGTGTTGGGAGAAGGTTGTGAAAACACAAAACTGATTCACAAATGTCTCCATCCTCCAAAGTTTTGAACACTCCTCCACTCATTAACTGCAAACCTTTTTGTTAGTAAAATTTTACAACAACAACAACAACAAAGCAGCAAATAGTTCTGCATCATGATGCTAATTAGATTCAGTTAGAAACTAAGGGCTCAATTCAACAACCTTAACAAAGATAACCTGTTTGGTTTTGGGTGTCCTAAAATGCCTGAGAAATCCACCAGGACATGACAGATGTGATGAAAGAGCTATAGGAGAATGTATGCAACATTATTGTAGCTGGTTTCAGGTCAGGTCGAGTATCTGAGCGTGTCTCAAATGCTGTTATATATTTATGTTTAGCAAACTAAGCCCTCAAAGGTGGAATTCAGCTCACAGTTTAAAACACTAAAGTTTCTACATGAACCATGGGAATACTTATCTTGATGCTTGTCTTGTCAACAAAGCTGAAGAAACCTAAGGAGTTATTCAGCTGTGGTGGGTTGACCCTTATTGGCAGCTAAGTCCCACACAGTTGCTCACTCACTGGCCCCACAGCAGGACAGGAGAAAGAATAGGAAGAGTAAAAGCAAGAATACTCGTGGGTTTAGATGAACACATCTTAATCGGCAAAGCAAAATAAGGAATTTATTCATTACTTCATATTGACAGACAGATGTCCAGACACTTCCTGGACCTGGGCACATGTAGCAGCTACTTGGGAAGACAAACACTGTAATCCTAATCATCTCCCCTTCCACCTCCTTTCACTGAGATTTTATTGACGAACATGTCATCATAGGGTCTGGAATATCCAGTTTGTCTATTTGGGTCAATGTTTCTAGCCATGTCCCGTTCCAGGCTACTCAATGGAAGGGGCAGAGCAGGAAAAACAGAAATGCCTTGGTCCTATTCAAACATTGTTTGGTAATAAGAAAAATAAATCCAAATCACAGCACCATATGGGCTGCTATGAAAAAAATTAAGTTGATCTCAACCATACCCAGTGCATCAGCTCATTCTAAAATAAGCATAAAGTTTGAGACTCAGATGTATAAATATAAACTTGTAGTGACATTTAAAATATCTGAACTCATCATGTGTGACCTTCTATATGCTGTTTAGAATGCTGAATGCCTCTTTGAGGCTCTCAGCTAATGCTATTCAAATGTCTTTGATACCTTATAATATATGAAATTTCATATATTGCGTATATGGTTACTATATATTAGATATGGTTAGGTAATCTAATCCCACTGCATAGGTACCCATTTTAGTTGGCTGATGAAAAGGTATTCTTAGAACACTTCAGAAGTACAATAGAAAGGCTCAGATTACTCAGAAATTGCTGTTGAGAGTAGTTCTCCAGGATTTGAGAGAACTGAATCAACTTTGTTCAAACAAGATAGGTGAAAAGAGTCATGCATCTTCTTTTTTAGACATCTTTCATCCTCAACACTGTATTGATCAGTTGTAAGTGCTCTGCAGATCTAGTTACATATAACTCAGAGTTTAAGATTATGAGAATAATATGGTTTTGTAAATGCAGTGACCCACACTACAACTTGAAGTTTAATATTAATAACATTATCATGGTGATTTCATTTTTTATATGTAGAATCATAGAATCATATAATGGTTTGTGTTGGAAGGGACTTTAAAGATCATGTAATTCCAACCCCTGATACAGAGAGGGATGCCACCCACTAGATCAGGTTGCCCAGGGCCCCATCCAACCTGGCCTTACACACATCCAGGGATGGGGCATCCACAACTTCCCTAGGCAACCTGTTCCAGTGCCTTACCACCCTCACAGTAAAGAATTTCTTCCAAATATCTTTTACCCTCAATCTACACTCAAGCCATTACTCCTTGTCCTATCACTACACTCCCTGACAAAGAGTCCCTCCCCATCTTTTCTGTAGGCCCCCTTTAGGTATTGGAAGGTTGTTATAAGGTCTCCCCCTCCAAAAAGCCTTCTCTTCTCCATGCTGAACATCCCCAACTCCCTCAGCCTGACTTTGTAGGAGAGGTACTTCAGTCCCTTGATCATCTTTGTGGCCCTCCACTAGACTTGTTCTAATAATTCTATGTCCTTTCTGTGCTGGGGGCCCCAGATCTGAACACAGTACTCAGATGTTCTTCCCTGTGTTAATTCAGTTGCATATAAATTCACTCTAACAAATTGGTTTGGAAGAAAAATCTTCTGAACCTCTTATTTACTATTATTTTTCAATAAAATTTAATAATAATAAAATATAATAATAATAATAATAATAATAATAATAATAATAATAATAATGCATCAAGTCAATACTGGGAACATTTTATTTCAGCTTATGAATTATATCTTATTTATTAAATGCTGATTTACATACAGTAAAAACACAAAATAAAAAGCAAAATGGCTGTGAGATAGTCCTTTCTTGAGTCCAGTATGATTCAGCAAAGAAGAGATGAAGAAAACACCAATAGGGATAGGAATCAGATAATTTGAACATTGTATGTGATTAGGGATTTTTGTTAAGATTTTTTATCTTTCCTTTTAGTCAGATAAAAAATAATGAAGAATACTAAAATTATTACGAGATACTTTTTTGTGAAGTGTCTTAATACAACATGAATTTATTTTCTTTCCACTTCCTAGAAGATCATATAATCATGATTTAACAGGTTACAGATGGAAACAATATGATGGTTCAGGCTAGGCTTTGTGTCCTGGACTTCTTGTACTAGATACATATGACTGAGCAATGAATCACTAGGTCTACTACTCTATCTGATAAAAATATAAGGATGTGGACTCAGACATAAATGTCACCAGCTGTTACATGCTAGAAGCTTCAGGAGGAATGAAGAAAACTATTTAAATTAAATAAACTTGTAAATAAATATATACAACAGAATATTGAAAATTAAACTACAGTAATTAAGATCACGGTTCCTCGATGGGATATTTAGAAGTCTGATTTAAAAGTTGCTGGGACTCTCATAGGTCTCTAGGAATCACATTGCAGCAGCTATGATACTAAGCAAAGGTTGCTCATGAGGGCTATTTCTGAAATCTAATTCTTCTGCCAGGTATGGTAGGATTCTTCAGTAGGAATAAGAAAAAAACCTTCTTACTCTGCTTTCTTTCTCCAGTGCACACTTCTCGGTGCATTCTCTTGGGCCCTGTCTGGGCCTCTTGGCCTGTGGAATCACCAGCAAAGGAGGTTTGTGTTTGGTCAGCAGCTAAAGTACACAGATACTCATTCTGTGTACAGAGTACACAGATACTCGTTCTTTCCTGCACCCAGGTGGGGCAAGGGAGTGAGTAGGAAGAGCAAACATAAAAAAAAAAAAAAAAAAAAACACTCATGGGTTGAGGTAAAGACAATTCAGTAAGTGAAGAAAAAAGGAGGGAGGAAAACCAAACAAACAAACAAAAAAAAAACAACACATGATGTAAAGCCAAAACTCATCGTGTCCCACAAGTAGACTTATACATAACCAACTCTGAGCAATGGCTACCTTGGAAGAAAAATACTCCCTCTACCCTCTCACATGTTTTCTTTTTCCTTTTTTTTTTTTTAATTTTATTTATGTTTGTATTTTTGTTTGTTTGTTTGTTTTTGCTGAGCATCGTGTTATATGTTATGGAATACCCCTTTGGCCCCATGTCCGCTGTCCCAGCATTGTGCCCTCCCAGCTTCTCACCCACCCTGGCCTACTTACTGGAGGGACACAGTAACAAATGAAGAAGAACTTGACCCTGTGAAAACACTGTTCAAAATATCAATTAATATTAATTCTAATTAAAAATATCAAAACATTGGTGTGTTATCAATGCTGTTTTAGTCCCAAATCCAAAATGGAATGCCGTGCAGTTGGCTGTGAAAAAATTTAACTCAATCCAAGCGAAGACCCCTCACAGTTTGAAATCTAGATTCTTCTGATCCTGAAGAAATTTGAATCTAAGTGAATTTTGAATCTTTTTCATCGGTCATTCTTGTCATCTTTCTATTAGGCAGATAAACTCTAACTTACCTTTTCTTCATGCTAAGTTCCATGCAGCCATGAGTTCAATGGTTGCAGAACTAGATGCACAGTAAGCAAGTATGAGTGTGATTCTACACTAATGAAATGGGAAACTGCTATCTAGATTGTTATATATCCACTGCTTAGCATCTGTGCATAAACAGACTGGTTCCTACAATAGACTGGTTCCTACAATATTGACTGCTTAATATAAGTACAAAAATAGTCCTGGGAAGAAAATAAAACTACTTATATTAGAGTGCTTTTAGTCTCCTATATTCAAATTAGGCTATTAAACAGACAAAAACATGAATTTCATGAAGTGGAAGGCAATAAAATTCACTTGGCTATGAGGAGGGGAATTCTGGTCTCTATTCCAAAGACTACTGTGTTTTGTTTGCTTTTGTTTGTTTGTTTTTACGTTAAAAAATGAAGAAGTTATAGAAGCAAGGTTCAGGAGTTGGACTTGGTCCTTGTGGGTCCTTTCCAACTTGGGATATTTGATTCAAAGAGCAAGATCTAGGACTGGCTTTTTTTTTCTTTTTTCTTTTTTTCACAAGAATGCAAGAATCATTACGATATAGAGACATGATTTCTTTTGATCAATGAATATGGCACACTTTGTTATTCATGACTGAGAAACAGCAGAGAACTTGATCTTTACACTAATATAGTTTTTGTACTGTAACAGGGCATTGATGGGATGGTAGACAGAATGATAGCACTAGAGCACCTCAGGTGCCTGTTTAGAGGCAAATGTATTCAACTGTGAGCTTCTGAATCATTAAACTATTAAATAAGAAATCTGCATTGAAAAATGCAGAAATATTTGTAATTCAGTTTTCTAAGCACAGGTGGCTTATGACAGTGTATATGCTTAGATTATCACATCTGGCTTCTCATTGCCTTCTATTTTAATAAGTTAAGCTACTGCATCCCACTATTAGTAATTCTACTGACTGAAGATTATGTTTGCAAATATTATCTATGTTGGAGCTAAACATCAATTAAGAGATTTAAACTAAATCTTTTATTTTGGAGTCATAATCCATGATTTATTTTGTTTAAGATTTAAATCTTGATTACATAAAGCTAGGTACCTAGTACTACTTAAGATTTCAGTTGTTATTTTCCTGGACCTCCAGATGTCAATCTGGAAGTTTATATGTCTCCGATAGGTCATAAATGTCTGTCCTCTGCAGTAATCTAAAATGTAGTAAAATATTTCAAGTATCACCAGAGACATTCATCTAAAGTATGTAATTGAACTCTTTTTCATCAAGTATCTTCATACTGATCTCAGTATTCAAATAGTATATAGAAGCAAAACATACAAGAAAATATTTAAATATGAGTTATCTTAGTGGCAGTATAATATTTTCTAAACAATATGCGTAGTTCCATGTAATTATGCTTTTGGCATCTTTTCAAATCTTCAGTAGAGGATAGTAAGACAATACATAAAAAATTACTTAAAAGTTGACTAAATTGTTTATACTGTTTTCCTTGCAGCACAGAACAAAACAGGAACCTTAAGCCATAAATTTTGAACATTGACAGAAGACAGACAGATATAGTACGGGAATTTCTGAATAGACTGTACAAGGCAGACAGTATAGGATATCCATAAAATTTGTTACTTTTTTTTTTTTTTTCCTACAGTTTTTATTCACACTAGAAAGATTTATGCTGTGTGGAGTATGTTTTTTCTTGCTACAGTTAAAAACCTCTCAACTGAAACATCAGGATCTATTCATTCAAATGCTTAAATGCAAATTTACCATTTATATTTCCAAAGTCAAGACCTCACATGACTGGGACAGATGTTCAACTCTGTGAAATTTAAGAGTATTCATGTAATCAAGTATATCATGATATAATCAATATCCATTCTCGAAAGATCTTGTCTTTGGGTTCATGAGTTTAAAAATCTGAATCTGAAAATAATACCTTAACAGCTAATATATAAGAAGTCTCCTTATGGAATATGATGATAATTACATTCCAAAGCATATGTTTCAATGCTAAGACAAACCTGCTGAGTGCCAGTCAACAATTTCAAGCTTTTAGACAAAAATAAGCATAATGGAATACTGAGACATAGAGTCCTTTGCATAGAGATGGCAAGACTATGTGAAGGAAAAGGTACTTAAGACAAAGAATGTGGAACAGGAAGACAAGATGATATGCTACATTTCACTCTAAATTATGTGAAGAAAAAAAAAAAGTCTCCTATATGTTGTTATCATTTTCACAGCTGCAGAATTTAGTTTGACAACCTTCTTTATGATACTGTCATGATTTATTGTCACTTGCATATAAATGTTTTTATTTGCCAGAGATCATGTAGAAGATATTTAGAGTACAACACCTAATATGAAATTAGGTGTCTATCTTTAGGCATATGAGTACCACATTTATATTCATGATTGTCAAAAGAAGAAAATAGTCACTTACACATTTAATTTCACTGTAAAATTTGAAAATTATATTAGCTTAATGCTATCCTAAAGGTTTTATGTTATTATTCTAACAGCAGAAGCATATCACATTTTAATACTGAGAAGGAATTCAAAACAGCTGTGTAAAATAAGCATCAAATTACTCTTATATCTATCTGCATGAAAGTTCACTGAAAGTGTAAATAATGCAGCCAGTTAGGGAACTATGTAGGCAAAAATTCTACACTAACTAGGTAAAATTAATATGAAAATTCCAATTTCTTTTTATTAAAATTACTTATGTGTATTATACAATGAATTAAATTATTACTTATATCATAAATAATGAACATAAATGAGCAAATACAAACAACTTCTTTTTTAAAAAAATGTATGAGCTGAAATCACATTTTGAAAACAAGTGTCTACCCAACAATACTTTATTACACACTGATGCACAGGACTATTTCACACAGATATTTAAATAATTACCTGTTGACCTCTTTGGACAGAATCTTGTTTCTAAGTAGCTTAAAAGCTCAGAAAACTATCTGAAATGTGAACTATCTGCATCCACATACACAAAACCTAGTTTGCATATGCGTAATTTAGGTACGTGTACATACACATACATACTATATGTAAAAATATATACAAATGTCATAGTATGTATATACATATACAGGATTTTTTATTATTATCATTATTAGGCTTCATCAGTTCAAGCAAAAAATGGGAATGAAGAACTCTGAGTTTCAGTTCTACCAAGGAGTTTTTCATTCCTTGTACTTCCAAGAAAGAGTATGTGCCCTGATTCATATCTCACTTATCTCTTGCTTTCTTAGTTTGTCTTGAACTCCTCTAGCATCTTTACTTTTTCTCTAAAGGAGGAAAGCTGTTATCTCTAAAGAAGGAAAGCTGGGAAACTACAGTAGTTCACCAGTTTAAATCATTCATTCAGATTCAGATTATAACTCTTTCTGAGGCCTGTACAAAAATATACTTATATAAATGTTACTTATATGTAAGTAACTTTAATGTAATGTATATGTAAGTTACTTAAATGTATACTTATATAAATTGTACTTTTTTTTTTTTTGGTGCCATTTAAATTGTTCTGAGTGAAGCACACTCATAAATATCCTCTCTATGTTTGCACTTTCACCCTGGAAATACTTCTGGAAAACTCAGTCTCTTTAGATGCATTTTTACCTTCCCATGAAGGTGAGTCTACAGTGATAGGAATTCTAATCTTTATTTAATAGTTATCACAAGTTAAACTTTCTCAGCATTATTATTTTTTATGTTTTATTTTTTATTTTATATTTTTAACAAATTATTTCAAATAAGAATGTTATTTGCTTGCTTTATATTTCAAAAATAAATGTGTGAATTTTATGAATTGTTATATACAAGTCTTAAATTTTGGTAATGTTATTTTCATAAAGCAATGTGAAATAGAGCAGGTGTCTTCCATTCATGTTGCAGTGACTATTTGATTGACATACTTAAGTTATTCCATATTCGTTTGTTAGAGTATGGAAAGAAAATGAAAGCAGAATATGCAAGATGTATGATAGAATAAATGGATTATAGTGAAAAAAGAACTCCCCAAATTCGCCAGAAATCAGCATTCACATAGTAATTTATTGGAAACATACATGCAGAGAAATATTTTTAGTATTCTTAGCAACATACTGATTGAAGGACCTTGGAATAGTGTGAGATATCATCATCACTGTTACTTTGTCATAAGAGAATAATTGCTAGGTAATTTTATGACCTAGACTTAATCTGAGAATTTCTTTCAATTACATTGATCAGGTCAGACTCTGAATACTGTTTTTATATGTGTGTTTATGTGTATGTATATGTCACAGTGAGGGGTTGTGGTGGTTTTACTTGGGTGGGCAGCCGAGCTTCACCACAACCGCTCTCTCACTCCCCCTCCTCAAAGAGGAACGGGAAGAAAATACGATGAAAAGGACTCAAGGGTTGAGATAAGGACAAGGAGATCGCACAGTAATTATCGTGATGGGCAAAACAGACTCAGCATAGGGAGATAGTAAGATTTATTGCCTATTACTAACAAGCTAGAGAAGTGAGAAACAAAGGAAAGAAACCAAAAGCACCTTCCCCCCCCATCCACCCTCTTCCACTTCCTCCCCCCGAGCGGCACAGGGGAACGGGGGAATGGGGGTTATGGTCAGTCTATAGCACTTCGCCGCCGTTCCTTCTCAGTCACTCTCGTCCCCTGTGCTGTGGGGTCCCTCCCATGGGATGCAGCCCTTGCTGAACTGATCTGGCGTGGGCTGCCCACAGGCAGCAGCTCTTCAAGAACTGCTCCAGATATGGGTCCGTACCATGGGGTCCATTCCTCAGGAGGGAACTGCTCCAACCTGGATCCCCCACGGGCAGCAGCTCCTGCCAGGTCACCAGCTCGTGCGTGGTCTCCTCTCCACGGGCTACAGGTCCGGCTGGGAATCTGCTCCGGCAGGGGTCTTCCACAGGCCGCAGTCTCTGTTGGTGCAGGTCCACCTGCTCCACCGTGGTCTCCTCCACGGGCTGCAGGGTGGAACCCTGCTCCACCGTGGTACTCCATGGGCTGCAGGGGGACAGCCTGCTTCACCATGGTCCTCACCACAGGCCGCAGGGGACTTCTGCTCCAGCGCCTGGATCACCTCTCCCCCTCCTTCTTCACTGACCTTGGTGCCTGCGAGGCTGTTCCTCACTCCTCTCACTTTCCCAGCTGCTGTGTGTGGTGCAGTTTTTTTTTTTTTTCTTTTTTTTTTTTCCCTGTCTTATTGGCTCGGCTCTGGTCAGCAGCGCGGCCCTTACCTAACATGGGGCAGCTTCTAGATTCTCCTCACAGAAGCCACCCCTATGGCCCCCTGCTACCAAAACCTTGCCACGTAAACCCACTGCAAGGGTCATTTGGATTAATAGTTCATTTATTACATTTTAAAAACAACATATTAATATTAATTTTTTAATAATAACAATATGTATTGTAGAGTTGTTAACATACTCATTAGACAAGTATGAGAAATTTCCTATCTTGCTATACTTCTGTCTTTCAAAATAATATAGATATACTTTATAACAACCCATCTATGTGGCATTTTGTTTATTCTGTGTAATATTACAGAATCTGTATATATATATATATGTCATTTAAATGATGAGCAAAATGATCTTGTGTGTAGAAATGATGAGTAGCATTCATTGATCTTGGGGGTCTCTTCCAACCTAGATGATTCTGTGATTCTGTGATTCTGGGAAATAAAACAGATTTTGAAACATTTGTATTTGCAACTAAAATATTGTACAATCCAGTATAGTAAAGTTTGCAGATATTCTCTACATGCTTATCAGATTTGAATTTGCCTGCATTTTTTTGTCTGTATTATTTCATTGTCACCATTTTTGTTAAGTGTTTTCTTAAATCCCAGTGCTTCCAGAACTTCTGGTGTATGTAGGTATATAGGAAAAAATACCTTCTATTATGTTTTAATCCCAGTAAGCAGCTAAACACCACATAGACACAATAAGATGGGGCAAAAATGAGAAAACTCATGGGCTGAGATAAAGATAGTTTAATAAATAAAAGAAGGATAAAACACAATAAAATGAAACAGAAAAACAAATGATGCAAAAAGCAATTGCTTATCATCAAGAGACCAATGCAGATCCAGTCCCCAAGCAACAGCCATCCTGGAAATCTCTCCCCCTCAGTTTTATTGCTGAGCATTACATTATATGGTATGGAATATTTATTTGGTCAGTTTGGGTCAGTTGTCCCAAATGTGTTCCTTCCCAGTCTCTTATCCATCCCCAACCTACTAGCTGGGAGGGGCAGAGTGAGAAACAGAGGAATCCTTGGTACTAATCAGCAATATCTAAAACATCGTTGTATTATCAATAATGTTTTAATCACAAATCCAAAACACAACACATGGGTTGCTTTGTAGAAAATTATATCCCAGCCAAAATCAGCACATCTTCCAAAGCTAGAAAAACGGAACTGATTTCTCTTTGAAGAACTGGATAGCGTTATTTTTTATTTGTTTATTTGTTTATTATGTTGTGAAAGTGTGGTTTTTGTTGTGGTTTTTGTTGTTGTTGTTTTAATTGTTAAAGCCTTTTACAGGTCGTCTTGGTCCTTTCCCTGACACACAGGTGTGAATAAATCACAAAAAAAAAAAATCACGAAAAAGATCTGCCTTGGGAATTGTCTTGTTAGGAGTAGCTCTAGAGGAGGGGTGGAGTTGTTGTTTTTAAGGATCCTTCCTTTGCCCCCTGTAATCAGAAATTTCTATAAACCCTTACGATATGGTGGGTTTTTGTTTGTTTGTTTCTTTTTTTTTCCCCCCATATACACTGTTGCCCCCAAATTTTAGAAGTAGAATTCTGTTCAAAGCTAGACTGACCAAAACTTAAATGTTTATGTATGAGTAAATATTTAATATTCTAGTGCCATGTAAGATGTCTTAGAACATCCAAGACATACACAGGTTTGGCAGATATGGGACACAACAGAAAAGATAGCTAAGGCATTGTGCAGCGGGGATGACATCTGAAGGCTAATTAGGGTGCTCAAAAATGTTTAAAATGATGCTGAATTTCTACTCATACATTATTGAATCCTGTTCCTACATGTCAGAGATTAATTCTAATTCTAGGATCTGTTCGTTTGCCCAACCATAGATCTCTAACATGGACTCATAGAACATCTCAAATGACCCTCGATCCCTATTAGATAGGAAAAACTTATTGGACCTGTTCGAATTTCATTAGCTTAATTTCACCATGTTTTCTTCATTTCCTGTGTTTTCTCCCTCAGCAGTTTCCTCATACCCTTATGAAATAAGCAGATAGCTAACATGATTTTACAGTACTAAGCAGCTGGTTGTGCAAAAGTGAAATAATAATCTTTTAATAATCTTTTTTTTTTTTCCCTTCATTTTTTTCCCCTTGCATTTTAGAGGCAAGAGGATATTTTTTATGACATCTTGAGTAAGAATGTAGTCCCTTTGCTGCAGGCAAACAAGTAATGAACCATCTTATCAAACTCAATCTTAACCCTAAATAGTTTGTTTAACCTCCTTTTCAAGTTTTGTACCTCGTTCTTATTGTTGTAAACCCTTCTAAATTCCACAAATATAAGTGTTATCAGAATGGCAGCAGGAAGTAGGACTCTATTCTATATACTTCCTTGTTGCTTCAGATGGAATTTTCTCTCTCTAAACAGCTGTTCTTTGAAGAAAACATTAAATGCCTCACTCTACCTGTGTTGTCTAACTGAAATTGTCCCGATGACATATGTTTCTAGAGTTGATTTATCACCCAGATGTTAAAAACAGGATGCAGGGAATGACTGTAGAGATAATAGAACCATTTATATATTTAAAATATTATGATAAATGAAACAGAAAAAGTGACTATTAGCTCTTTTCAAATAAAGAACTGATTACAATCTTAGAAAATGGATATACAGTCCACTGGATACACATGAATTTCAGCTGTTTGGTTCATCTAGTGCATAAGAACATGATGTGTATTAGTATTTCTGTTCAGATAATTTAATATTTAATTTAAAAACCTGTTATTTGTGATGTGATTAGAAATACTATGGAATAAAATTGGCAGTATTGTTCTGTGTACTGCTTTCTTCCTCACAATAAATACCTGTTTGTTTTCCAAAAGGTTTTGTGGAGTGTCAGTTTCTTTACAGTCTAAATTCTTTGTCATGTATTAGCTAGGGGACGCTCTTTATGTAAGATATTTCATTAGAAACAAAATTGCATAAAACAAATTGATATATATATAAGAATGATACTAGTGAGATATTACAGTCTCAATCTTTCATTAACTGTTTTTTTTGTTTTGTTTTGTTTTTTAATGAATAATTTTGGTACTCTGTAAAGTCCTGACTACACCAATACAGCATTTAGAATAGATTAATAAATATATGGGATGTAAATATTTTTATTAATTTGGGGTATTTATTAGTCTTAAGATGTAAAATAGTTACTGAATAATGGAATATTAAGCATTGGAATAGTAGGCTTTCAATTTAAAAAAAAAAAAAAAAAAAAAAAAACATTTACCATATATTTGCCATAGCTGCTAGAGGTATCTGTTTGATCTATAGACATAAAACTTTCAGAATAAATCATGTTTCATTTATAAGTAATTTAGTGAATATTTCTTCCAAATAGCAATAATTAATTCTGTTGAATACTATGGAATAAGTAAAGGCTGAATTAACAACAGAATTAATCTGAAAAACTGTAAGAAAATATTATGCATATTTAGTGCTGTTCTGCTGTAAATCCTTATACAACTCATTATGCTATTGAGATTTCTGCTCTAAAAGTAATTAAATATAAACTTCCACAATAAGTTTAACTCATTTTGGAAAAGTTGTGGCTTATTTAGTACATTCACATAATTGTTCATAGCCACAGTATCACTTGTTAAGATGCCTCTATTTGATAATGACTAAACAAGGATATTTGCACCAACAAAGGTACATAGGTTTATCTGGAACTTCCATCCTGTCATGCAAAACAGTCCCAAGTACTGTGAGAAAGTGTTGAAAATAATGTGCAACATGCTGTTCACACATATGGAATTCTTGTGCCCTATTTTAAGAAATCTCCCCAAACACCTGCTTTTGGAGATTCCTGATGTTTCAGGAATGTCTTAACTTTTTTTTTTTCTTTGGTAAACAATCTCCCTGTCACTCTTCAAGTACTAGTACAGATGTTATTGATGTGTACAGCCACCAGTATCTCAGGAAAATCACAGACCTTTTAAAGTGTTCAGTTTCTCTTTATTCATTCTATATAACAAAGAAACATTAGTAAATTCAACAATGCCTTGGGACTTGGTTTGAATTTTTATATCCACTACACCATCATAGTGTTTCTTTGGAGGTGCTGCTATTCTCAAGTAGTAGGAAAAGATTACTATTAGTTCAAAAATCTGAGGAGGATATATTATTATGTTTTCCAGTAATGGACACTGAGAACAGCTGGTATAACTTTGTCATGACTGGACACCACTGTTTAGGCAAGGCTTGGCAGATCAATAGTGCTGGAGGCTAAGTTCCCACAGAACTACTGCAAATAAAAGAATATAGATTTCCTTAACTCTGGTTTGGCTTTCAACCTAGATAATTCATCTTTGCTAAAGGTCATGATTATATTTTAAATCATGGAGTCTTACTCTTATTTGCAAATCTTAGTGTAGAAACAAGGTCTTTAAATGCATATTGTATACCATTCTTCCAATTTTTAAATATTTTTTAAAATATTTACCATTACACTGCTGCTTATTCTGGGTAACATTGTGAGACTTCATCTTGAATTTTTGTTTTAGTGTCTTCTTTATCCCAAAATACCAATGGTAATCCATTGTTGCACATCTTACTGGATTTCTCCTGTTCCAGTCTATACAATCTGAAAGTTATTGTTGCCATCAACTTTGACTTTTCATCTGAAATAAATAAATAAATAAATAAATAAATAAATAAATAAAACTAAAGACATACCAAATGATTTTCAAGTATCTAATGGGAAGGTAAAGGAAAGCAGGAGTCAGACTCTCCTCAGAGGTGAACAGTAAGAGAACAGGAGGCAATTGATACAACATGGAACATGAGAAATTCAGATTAGATACAAACTAGTGGTTTTGTTAGTTAGTCATTTTGTTGTTGTTGTTTGTTGTTGTTGTTGTTGTTTTTTCTTATTTTTATTCATGAAGGTGTTTAAATACTAGAACAGACTGCCCAGAAATGTTATGGAACCTCTTTCCTTTGAGTTTTCCAAAACCTAACTGGACAAAGCCGTAAGAAACATGATCTTTTTGGATCTGCTTTGAACAGCACATGTATGTATGCAAGTGTGTATAAGTGTGTAAAAACATGAAGCACTAGATCTTCCTAATTATTGCAAATAACATAAGATCCAATATTTCAAGTCCAATTATATTCATGAGGCACATTTTTGTGTGCAGCAGCCTGTTCTACACTGTGGTTATGACCATACCTTGAAAGCTTCACTTCAGATTTGTCTCTGATATCCATCACCCTCCTTTATGAGTTAAGTATGGTTTTCTGCTCTTGGAAGACCTTTTTAGTCTATACTCAGTTCACCTGAGATGGACTGTGTAGTTCTTGAAAATCAAAAAAAAACAAAAAACCAAACAAACACATACCTACTATTGCATTTGAAGACAGCTTAATGCAAACTCTTCACCCTGCTATTCTTCTTCCCTTCTCCTATCACGAAGGACATATTCTTCTTCCCTTCTTCACCTCACTCTTTACTGGTAAGACTAGCTTTCAGGAATCCTAGGCCTCTGGGAGCAGAGTGAAAGTATGGATCAATGAAGACTCACTGCCAGTGGCGGAGGATCAGGTCTGAGATCACTTAAACAAACCAGTCATACGTAAGTCTATAGAACCTGATGGGATGTATCCATGGGTGCTGAGGGAACTGGCTGATGTGTCTGTTAATTCTCTCTTGTTTATCTCTGAAAGTTTATTGTGACTGAGGGGTGCTCCTGAGAACTGAAATAAAATGTCTTTTTCTCTTCAAGAGTGTCAAGACTGTCAGCCCAGGAAACTGCAGGCCTAGAGGGTGATGCAGAGAAGTCAGTATGGATTTATAAAGGAGAAATGCCTGACCAAAATGATACCCTTTTATAATGAAATTTCTGGCTTGGTGGACAAGGGGAGGGTTGTGAATGCTGTCTGTCTCAACTTTAGTAAGGCTTTGATACTATCTTTCACAACATCCTTATAGAAAAGCTAACAAAATATGGGTTTGATAAATGGACAGTGAATTGGACTGAAAACCAGCTGAATGGCTGGGCTCAAAGCATTGTAATCAGCATCTCAAAGCCAGAAGCCAGTCACTGTTGGGATACCCCAGGGGATGATACTAGGGCTGTGTAACATCTTCATTAATGACCTGGATGATATGATACAGAGCATCCTCAGCAGGTTTACAGATAATACAAAAGCAGGAAGAGTGGCTCATAAACCAGAAGGAGTTGTGCACAGACAAGAATCTCATAGAACTCAAAAAAGGGAACTTCAGAGTTTAATTGGGCAATTAATTGGAAGGCAACTTTGCAGAGAAGGACCTAGGGGTCCTGCTGGACATCATATTGAGCATGAGACAGGAATGCTTCCTTGTGGCAAAGAAGGGCAAAAACATTCTGGGCTTGATTTAAAGGAGCACTGCCAGCAGGCTGAAGATTATCCTTCCCTTCTACTCAACACTGGTGAGGCCACAGCTAGAATATGTTTTCCAGGTCTGGACTCTGCTGTATAAGAAAAACAGAGACATATTAAAAAGTGTCCAACAAAGGGTCGTGAAGATAATTAAAGTCATGAAACATCAGACATACAGGGAGAAGCTGAGAGATCTGGGACTGATCATCCTGGAGGAAAGGAATGAAGAAGATGAGGCCAGACTCTTCTCCATAGTGTACAGTGACAGAATAAGAGGCAATGGGTACAAACTGAAACACGATAAATTTCATCTGACCATAAGGACAATTTTTATTGTGAGTCAGGTTGTGGAGTTTCCATCCTTGGAGATACTCAAAATCTGCTTGAACACGGTCCTGGGCATCTTGTTCTACCTGTCTATGCATAGTTTTGGATTGGACACATTCCAACAACAATCATTCTACAGTTCTCTGGTTCAGGGAGTCCACTGTGAAGAGCAAGAATAATTTGGTGCCCTTTTAGTTTCTTTCAATAATCCATAGAATACTGTCAGGAAAGATGGCCCAGGAGGGATTTCCCACAGTGCCTAAGATAGCACTAGAAGTTTATTTCTGAGCCACTAAATGAAAATCCTATTCTTGACATCCCTGCTATTCAGAAAAATATACAAATAGATTCAATATAATTCTTTTTCATAAATAATAATAATAATAATAATAGTAATTTTGAAAAACATCCAACAAAGTGCCAAGAGGTTAAGATTTAAAGTCAACCTTAGAGATAATTCTTTGTTTATTTTTCTCAGGGAAAAAATGTTTTACAAGCTTCTAGAGCATTCATTATCATAAGTCAAAAACTTACGAGAAAAAGGTCAAATAATGCAATTTCTTAAAAATAATACTAGGATAGCTGAAATGTTTCAGATCACTGTTCTTTCTGAACAGCAGTGTAAAATAGAAAAAAAAAAGAAAAAAAAAGCTCAGAAGTAGGAAAAAAAAAGCACAACATAGCTATTCTATTAATTTTCTTTCAAAACTACTAAACTAGTCTCTGAAATACTAATTGCTAACATGTTCCTTATACTACTAATAAAATTTAATTATGATGAATTTTCCATGCTATAAATTTATTCTGATATATAAACAAAAAATCTAAGATTTATACTCTTACATGGTTTTACCAAATGTATCATAATTTTCATAATTACAGATATTTTCAAAATAGTCAAAAGTTGTAGAAGGTATTAGTTCTTTACAAGTTTTAAATTTAGGATTTTTTTTTAATGTGCTTTTTTATGACTTAAAAAGACAAAAACAGTCAACTATTAAAAATAAGTTGCAGTACAAATACTATTGATTTGAATTTAAGCTGATAAAATGGAATAAAATCAAAATTATGCTTTTACAGTTCTCCCTCATTTTCATAAAATCTGAAACAAATAATTACACATATTGACTTAATGTGTAATGTGTAATGTTTTCTCTTTAGAGAAAACAAAAGTTTTAGTTTGTGGATTCAAGCCCCAGAGATTCTTAGCACAGCAGTATTCTGCTTAAATATAAAAAAAATATAATTTGTTATAGAACTTATTATAAGTTCTGCTGTCGTATTTCTTTTGTTCTCAGCAAAATGTTCTGTGATTATGGAAGAAGGAATCTTTATCTTCTGACATGAATAATGAGTTTCTACAAAGTTCACTTTCTGTAACATATCAAGAGTATTTTAGCTGAAAAAGAACATTAAATGACTTTGTCTTATATTGACTACATTTGCAATAACCAAATGGTTAAGTAAAAAATAAGATAATTATAATTAAATTAGAAATAAAGGGACAATTAAAAATAAATGCTCAAAAACATTTAGTTTTGAGGATAAAATTATTAAATTTTAAAAATAATAACAATTTATAAATTAATAACAAATAATTTAAATTCAATAAAATGTAACAAGTATACCATTAATTTAGTTATCAGCCTTAAACTGGTCAGTATTCAAGTAGTGATATTTACAGAGAAAAAATAATCATATTGTTTGTCCTTAATCCTTTGGTAATGCCTGTAAGCCACAATAGCTAGCTGTGTATATTTTTATTGGTGTTCTAGCTCAGTGATTGCTGGGATATTTAGATAAATGTGGAAATGCAGTTCAAATAAATATTTGAACTGCACTTAGTTCATTTAGATATTCTCAGAAAGAAAGGCATATCTGAAACTTTTTTTTTTTTAGTCTTCTAATATATGGGCTATGTTGCACAACATTCAGGAATTAAAATATTATTTACATAAAAAAAAAAAAAGAAACACTTCTATTATAGTTGCAACCTCCTCCATACACCTTAGCTGTGGACTTCTATCATGTATCTTTTATCCTCACATTAAAAACAAACAAACAAACAAAAAGCAACAAAATGTCAACAAGAAAAACAGTGGAATATATTTAGACATTTTATAATTAAACCTGACTTTAATAGTATATCAATAGTATATCAACAGTTGTTCAGTTGTGTAACAGCCCAAAAGAAATAGCATTACATTTTTTTTAAATGGTAGATATTAATAATTGGTAATATGATTTAAATTACTGTAGTCCTTTCAGAATAATTAGTTACAAAATTATAGGTTTCCCACAGCATTAATATACCAGAGAGTTTTGATTTTGGTTTATCGTGCTCTCAGTAAATTTGTGACCTGATCAAACCAACTTTCTTCTGAAGTCAGGGCAGACACACGGTGAAGGTATCCCATAGCTATTTCAATGAAAAATATTAAAATATATATGGGAAAAACGTGACTACTTAGAATCACCACTTTGAGGCAATTTAACGTTTACCCCATACACACACACACAAAAAAATGTGTTAGAGAGCTAGCAGTAAAATTGCTTGAATAATCTCTTATTTGTTCCTCTTATAGTTATGCATTATGACACAAATTCAGGTAATTTCCCCCATATAGTACTCTATAGCATAGAAAAAAAAAAAACCTCAAATGAGGAAAGAGATGTCTACTTGGATGAGTTACTTGATTGATTAATTGCTGACTCTGCCAAGGGACAGGCAACTTTGTTAAAGGGAAGAGTCTCTACAAATAAATGATTTTTGAAATCACATTTTTAAAAAGAAATCGTTGTATAAAGGTAAAATTGTTACTGAACCTGATAAATACTAGAAAAAAAAAAAGTGATGTAACATAAAAACATACTCAAGAACAAGAAAGTAAGTGAGGGAAATCAGGAAATTGTGACCTATTATTAAAAGCAAAACAAAACAAAACAAAGAAATAAATTAATGAGATATTGCAATTCAAAACATTTATATGGATATGCTAAATCTTTTAATGGTAGATTTAGACTTTGACGGGTATGCAAACTAGTTGAACTAAGTAGGCTATACACATATACTGAATCATCCTGAATGTAAATATTGGGAAAATTTTCATTTTTTCACTGCATGACAGTTCATTATTTGTCATGGTAAATGACATGTTGTTCAGGACATTATCCAAATGCCTCTTGACAGGCATGTGGCATCAACCACCTCATTAGCAAGCCCCTTCTCGTGTTTGACCACCACCACAGTAAAGAAATTTTTCCTAATATCGAACCTGAACCTCCTATGGTGTAGCTTAGTACATTTCCCAAGCTATGGATGGTATCCTCAGATACCATTGGTTATAAGAGAGAAGAGACTGGTACCTCCCTCTCCATTTCTCCTCCTCAGGAACCGTAGCATCATAGAATGATTTGGGTTGAAAGGACCTTTGAAGATCACCTAATTCCAACTCCTCTGCCAAAAAAACAACAACAACAAAAAAAAAAGTCTACAATCGACAATTGTTTATACAAGAAAGATACACAGCATTACACATACCAAAAGGAAGCTTTTGGTGTGTGTAATATTACTGGGAGAACTGGATGATTGTGAGAATGGGAGCACTACAAAAGGAATAAAATTATTCAAAGTACAGACTTGTGTCCTTAGGAAAAAGTGAAAAGAATTTCTAGCTTTACATATAAATTTATTATTCTGAAATAATGAAAAGGAAACGGACCTGGTTGTCTTATACTGTCTGGATCACTGCAAGACACTAATGTCATACAAAGAAATCCCACTGTACTAGGACTAGGAAGTACCCAGTGAAACTAGTAAGAGACTGGTATAATACAGGTTTTCTGAAATACTTTATTGAATATCTGGTAGTGAACTTATAGAACTTGCTATCGCAGTAGTTTGCAGAATCAGACCCTACTAGCAATTTCAAAAATAGATCTTGATAAATAGACATCTTCTATTCCAAGTTTAGTAATTATGATAAGAAAAACAAGCACTAATTTCAGTGGGCCAGGAATATATACTTCAGTGACACTTTTTTTTTTTTTTTTTTAATTGAGGCACACGCAAAGAACCACTTGACTATTACATTTTTAAAAATCTATTAAGAGGGAATTCTCTCAGGCAAAAAACCTTAATTTTATTTTTTTCTGATGAAACAGAGCTGTGAAAGGCGTAGTATCATCACACAAAACCATATAACAATTAATTAAAAATCCCAGTGGAAGTCTGTTAGATTTTCTCTCAAAATAAAAGACATGAACTACATTAACATGCCAATTTGCAACGCAAAGTTTGGAATTTTACTTCTGTTTTGTCTACAAAAAAAAAATGTTCTCAAAATTTTGAAGGAGGTCCTTAAGTCTTCCATGTCATGTAGATAATCTGTAACAGCAGAAAGTCCCTGTGTATTGCTATACATTAAGTGCATTATGAATGTAGAAATCAATATGGATGGGTGGACAGGAGAAAACCATATATCTGTCCAGGCTTGTTCTTATGAGCAATCAACCGGCCATGAGTTCAATTGCCTTTGGACCATCCATCTAAACAGGACATTTTGGAAAAACAGAACCAAATCCTGAATTCATTCTCCAAATTAATTATACTATTGAATGTGACATATGTCAGTTTTCCTCTGTGCAGGAAGAGGAACATTCATACCCTTTTCATACTCCAGTGTTTACCACAGGCTTCCGCAAAAGGGATTTTTTTTTTCCATATCTTTTACTCCAGTGCTCCATTTAAAACAAAACTTTAGATATCAAGTAATTAGAATATTTCTCTCAGTTTTAGTTATGCTATTAGAATACAGACTTTATCTAAACACTACAGTTAAGCGTTGCACCCCATGCTTCTTCCTTCATCACCACTCCCCTCTTCCTTTTATCCCCATGACATTCATTCACTTTGCTAAGGTAGTAATAAGAAAGAGGAGGCAAAAGTGGAGGTTCTTGTTTATGCCAATAAGTACAACTCTTCATTGCCACGCTTAACACTTACTCAAGAATCGATCTACATTTCTAATTTTAAAGGACAGGTTAATTTCCCAGCTAGACAGTCTGAATATTTTTGTGCCTTTTCCCACAACTATTTTTTCTTCCTCATTACCACTGAACTTCTCCAGTCTTACTCATACAGCTTTTGATGAGCTGAATTTCAACAGAGTTGTGTGCCTGTTAGAAAGCCAGAAGCAGCTTTTTGATTCACTGCCCAGTGCTAACCCACCAGGAGCTGCTGTAGACTATGCAATGGACCATGCACCAGCTGGGAACTGCTGGGACCATATGCCAGTCGGAATTTTATCCAAAGTGCTTAATGCAGTGAGATAAGCCTGTTGCATATTTCTCTGTAGAACAGCCAGACACTGGAATCTGTGATCTTTTAAGACCTCGTAGTCTTGAAAAATGCTCTGTTAGGAGCAAATTATTATTAGTCGCTGGTTTTGTAATAAAAACATTGATAATCACAGAATCCTACAGAATATTTGAGGTTGGAAGGGACCTCTATGGGTCATTTGGTCCATTCTCCCTGCTCAAGCAGGGACACCTAGAGCAGGTTGCCCAGGATCATATCCAGGTGGCTTTTGAAGATCTCCGAAGTGGGAGACTCCACAACATCTCTGGACAACCTGTGCCAGTTCTCAGTCACCCACACAGTAAACTTTTTCCTGATGTTGACACATAACCCCTAGTGTTCCAGTTTATGAACTTTGCCTCTTGTCCTGGCTCTGAGCACTACTGAAAAGAGCCTGGTTCCATCTTCTTTGCACCTTCTCTTCAGATATTTATATTGTCCTCATAGTAGTAACAAAGCCTTAAATTCTGAAAATAGATCTTATTTATTTGTTTATTACCTGAGAATGATTAATTTTTTCAGAAGTCCTCTTATTTTAAATATTTGAAAAGTAGTGTTTTTGTTTCATATTACAAAAAGTAATATGAAAGCATGCAAAGCAATTTCATTTTTTCAGGAGCAGCTGCTGTAAATATTTTATGGAGATCTGCAACTGTTGCAGTCTACCGTTTTTAATCCTACTATGGCAGCAAGTTAACTTGATAATGCAAGAACATGCCACTACAAGGCACCTCATATTTTGTTGATTAATATAAGCAAGAAATGTAAAACACTAATGAAAGTCCATCATCTCAGGAAACAACACACTGAACAGAGTACTTCATTTAAAACATAAGTCAGTTGGAAACAGAACTGAGAAAAACACAGCCTAAAACACCAATAGTATTGCCACCAATGATTACTGCATGCCTTAAGTCAGGGGAGTAGATTTCAGCTTGCAAATTTAAATCAATGCTATGCTATTATTTTAATTTAGTCCCCCTTTTTTTTTGTTGTTGTTGTGTTTTGTTTTCTTTCGATGTCACCAATTTGTCACCATGCAACAATAACACAAACTATGTCCATAGATCCTATTGTGATTCCTTGAATGTATTATGACTTCTTATTAGTTTTAAATGAAAATCTAGTAAGTTTTAGAAAATTTTGAAGTAAATTTGAACACCAGTTCAAATATAACACGTTTCATTTTTCTCATGAAAGTCACTGAAACACATTGCAAATTTGTATTAGTTTCCTGATTTTTTTTCCTAAAAGATACATAAATGTTTTACAGCAATATCTTATTAAAGTTACTAAACATATATACAAAAGTTCATTTTCTCTATTTTTGATTTAAGAGCCTGATGTACTCTATTTCTACAAACAAAATGTTACTTCCCTTCTAGTATATCTTTTAATTATTATTATTATTGAGACATTATCTGATCTAAGATAGTGTCTTAGATCTTTTATTTGGCTGATATTTTGATGGAGATTTCAGCTACAACCTTAAGTCCAAGAAGTGACCATTGTCATGAGGCAGAAAGAAGGGAATTCTTCTTGTTCTTGTTCTTGTTCTTGTTCTTGTTCTTGTTCTTGTTCTTGTTCTTGTTCTTGTTCTTGTTCTTGTTCTTGTTCTTGTTCTTCTTCTTCTTCTTCTTCTTCTTCTTCTTCTTGTTCTTCTTCTTCTTCTTCTTCTTCTTGTTCTTCTTCTTGTTCTTCTTCTTCTTCTTCTTCTTCTTCTTCTTCTTCTTCTTCTTCTTCTTCTTCTTCTTCTTCTTCTTCTTCTTCTTCTTCTTCTTCTTCTTTTCTTCTTCTTCTTCTTGTTCTTGTTCTTGTTCTTCTTCTTCTTCTTCTTCTTGTTCTTCTTCTTCTTGTTCTTCTTCTTCTTGTTGTTCTTCTTCTTGTTCTTCTTGTTCTTCTTGTTCTTGTTCTTCTTGTTCTTGTTCTTGTTCTTCTTCTTCTTCTTCTTCTTCTTCTTCTTCTTCTTCTTCTTCTTCTTCTTCTTCTTCTTCTTCTTCTTCTTCTTTTCTTCTTCTTCTTCTTCTTCTTCTTCTTCTTCTTCTTCTTCTTCTTGTTCTTCTTCTTCTTCTTCTTCTTCTTCTTCTTCTTCTTCTTCTTCTTCTTTTCTTCTTCTTCTTCTTCTTCTTCTTCTTCTTCTTCTTCTTCTTCTTCTTCTTCTTCTTCTTCTTGTTCTTCTTGTTCTTCTTGTTCTTCTTGTTCTTGTTCTTCTTCTTGTTCTTCTTGTTCTTCTTCTTGTTCTTCTTGTTCTTGTTCTTGTTCTTCTTCTTCTTCTTGTTCTTCTTCTTGTTCTTGTTCTTGTTCTTCTTCTTCTTCTTCTTCTTCTTCTTCTTCTTCTTCTTGATCTTCTTCTTCTTGTTCTTGTTCTTGTTCTTGTTCTTCTTGTTCTTGTTCTTTCTTCTTCTTCTTCTTCTTCTTCTTCTTCTTCTTCTTCTTCTTCTTCTTCTTCTTCTTCTTCTTCTTCTTCTTCTTCTTCTTCTTCTTCTTCTTCTTCTTCTTCTTCTTCTTCTTCTTCTTCTTCTTCTTCTTCTTCTTCTTCTTCTTCTTCTTCTTCTTCTTCTTCTTCTTCTTCTTCTTCTTCTTCTTCTTCTTCTTCTTCTTCTTCTTCTTCTTCTTCTTCTTCGTTGCTGTTGTTTTTAAAAACACCACTACCAACACCAACAAAAAGAGATAGTTGAAAGTGGTTAGTACTCTATCTCTATAGTGAATCATGAATGGCAGCAAGTATTCTGTGGGGATGGTTACAGCAATGGAAGCAGAGCAACTGACAGTGCAGAGACAAAACCCATCTGGGCTGCTGCATTGAGGCAAGATGTTGCTGCCCAGGTAGAGAATATGGTTGTAAAAGTGCATCATGTAGATGCTCATGTACCTGTTTTGTGCCACTGAAGAACCTCAAAACAACCAGCAGGTGGATTGGATCAGGCTGATAAAATTGAAGTGGCTCAGCTGGATCTGGACTGGTAATGTAAGGGTGAGTTATCTACAGCTCAGTGGGCCCATGACACCTCAGGAAGAGATGCAACTATGTATGGGCTCATGACTGATGGTTGGACTTCATCATAGACACCATCTCACATGTTGTTAGTATATGGGTTGTCAAAAAGTTGAAACTTTTAAAGGAAGTGTTCATCCTAATATGGTTGGTTTGCTGAGAATGAGTAAAAGCATCCTTCAGATCAGAGCTGTACACTTAGCTTTTGTTTAAGTGATACAATTATTGTAAATTTTGTGGCTAAGTGAGAACATGAAAATCTTAAAAACAATTAGTACAAGTTTAACATGACTTGCGAAGAAAGCTCTGTGAAAAGCAATGACCATAAACAACTTCTTAATAGAGATATTTTTTCCAAGGCAATTTACTTACAAGGTTGATAATGACAGGTCTGAGAACTGACTATTTTAGAAAATCCAGAAGTAAACCAGAAGAGTTGCAAATTGACTCTTCTCTGTATCTGATGGAGCTACAGATTGAAAATATCGTTAGTCTTCATCCAGATGGCTCAGATAACAAAATCATATCCTGCTGTCCTTGGTAAGTGCATTTTGTTGTTTTACCTGCTTCTGATATTTCTTAATACCTTTAATTCCTTCTTTTGTTTCTTTACATATATGACTCATTTATATAGAGTGGGAATAAGTAGAAATTTTGTCATATACTTAAATTCTAGCAAAGCTTCATTTGTAGTCTTCAACACAAGATGATACTGGGTCTTATAATTTATAATATCAGAGAGCACTGCATGTCAGAGAGACTGTATCTTGTCACATGTCAATCTTTAGAAAGCAATGACAGAGGCCTGATAAGCCAAGACCTTCACAAAAAAAAGCATGAGACATTGCAGGTTTTGCTCATCCCTTATACAACAGGTCAGTATAATCTGTTAAAGAAAAAGTAAACAACATCCTGAATTTACAACAAAATTTCCAAAAAGCCTGAGATAAACCATATTACTTGAGGTGAAGTTGCACGTGGCAATCATTGCACACGTCTGGTACAGAATCCTCCACACCATGAATGCCTTGCCATATATGACAGGTGCTTTAATGGGTGATTCGCAATATAGATAGTGAAGAACCTGATTAGACTTCTGATTGTTGACTCACAGTGTGACAAAGTCTTCCAGAGGCAAACATGCACACATGGAGGTATCTACATGAGCCAAATGCCTAAAGCCAAATGCCTAACATGATATGAATTGAATCTCATGAAATGTATTCTAGGTAATTGCCATGGCTTAATTCTATTAATTAAACATTATTTTCTAGTGCCATTTTCCATGTCCTGTACCCAGTCACTGGCCTGTCCTAAAGAATTTAATGTCCACCAGCCCAAATTTAATTTCTCAAATAATTTAGAGTATCTCAAAGAACACTAAACGCTTGTGAACATCAACCTTCTTTCTTGGGTTGTCTCAACACTTTCCTGCTTCAGATATTTAGTATCTTATATACCATTTAGTCTTGCATTTCTAAAGAAAATGGATAATTTGCTCAAATCAGAAATGGTCAAACGGTATTATTCAGCCCACTGAGAAAAAGAATTATTTGGTATTTATTTGATAAAGAATTATTATTAAGTACATTATTCCTGACATCCAGTCTAATTTTGCTCATAATAACCTCCACATATTTCATGACATATTAACCATTCTCGTTATGTGCAGTTTGTCTAAAGATGCACATACCAAGAATTACTGAGGTGTGGATTGTTGTCTGATTTAGCCATTCTGCAGATTTCTTCAGTATTGCTCTTTTGAAAGTGCTGGTAACTATGCAATTGTACTCTTCTAAACACGCATTCTTTTCTTCACATTTCTTATACATATGATATGGGTTTGAAACCCCTCTTACAGCCAAAGAAAATGCAATGATGTAAAAGTTTAGGGCACAACCTGAAAGCCTATTGAGGCATACTGTGTTTACAAGATACAATTTCATCAATATTAATCAATATTTATGTGAGAGTTTTCATGCATGATATTTCAACATAATATGGACCCAGGAATAAAGAATGTTCAAGTATGCATTGTGAACTCTATTTTGTTTGTGAAACTTAATGTCTCTAACAGGTAGAGGAAATATCCATACAGTAGTTCTGACCTGAATTAAAATTCCAGATCTCTTAAATCCACATTAGTAAGCATTTTTCATATTACTTACTCATAATCCTGAAGGAATTCACAATAATTCCTGAAGGAATAAAATATAATATAGAAACATAATAATAAAAAATATAAAATAGTATAAAATAAAAGTATAATATAAAAATATAAAAATGTAATATAAAAAACATGAAAATATAAAATAATATAATCCTGAAGTAATTTCACAATATTCCTCCATACCACCCCAATAAAAACAAAGAAGTAAACAACTATAATAAAAGCAAAAAAGGTAAATTGTTACAAACAAAATAGTTCACAAGTGACTAATCCATATTAAAAATGGCATGCATAGTTTTTTTTAAATAGTTGTCATACCACCTATGTAATATAACTAAGGTTCAGATTCAGCAGTGTATTTAAACAAATACATGATTTACATCACACCTATCAAAATCCAAAAAGATATTTAGACTTTAAGTCATGTTTAGATTCCTAACTCAGTTGTGATTTTCATTAAAAACCTGAGTATTAAAATATGAGTTGGAAATTCAAATACTTTTGCGGAATTTGGATGTAGTTTTTTTAAAGATATTTAACATTATTCACATGCCTAAGATAGGCACTGGCTCAGCTGAATGCCTACATAAAATGCAAACAAGAACAGCTTAGTGGTATAAGCAGACATCTGTGTTTCTCTTTATTCGTATGTGTGTAGACATGATTGGATATTTATGTATCCTCTAGAACTCACTGTACATTTGTGTACTAACAAATTTATACTCAGTGTATGCGTGTATGTATATGTGCATACACAGAATCACAGAATAGTTGATGTTGGAAGAGACATCTGGAGGTCATCTGATCATGCTCAAGAGACACCTAGAGCAGGTTGCCCAGGATTATGTCCAGGTGGCATTTGAAAATCTCTAAGGGGGGAGACCCTACAAACTCTGTGGGGCAACCTGTGACAGTGCTCCATCACCTACACAGTAAAGAAGTTCTTCTTAATATTCAGAATGAGCCTCTTTTATACCAATCTTTGCCCACTGCCTCCTGTCTTAGCATTGGGTACCACTGAAAAGAGTCTCACTCTTCTCTGCACTCTTCTTTCAGGCATTTATGTATGTTCATAAGATATCCCCTAAGCCCTCTCTTCTCCGAGCTGAAGAATCCCATCTCTCTCAGTCTCTTCTCGTAGGAGAGATGAGAGATGCTCCAGTCCCTCGGTCATCTTTACAGCCACTGTAAAGTGGCTGTAAATGGACAAGTCTAGCATGCCCATGGCTCTTCTGTACTGGCGGGAGGGAGGGGGCAGAACAGTGTAAAAAATGGTCTTTTACAGTTTAAAAAAATGGACCTTGCAACATGGTGCAACATATCCTGCTAGTCTGGATATATTTAAAAGGAAGATGTAGTAAGTTTTATTTAGCAATTAACTTCATGACATTTTGGTTGAGGGTCATCCCCATGATTTGTAAATGTCTACATCCAGATTTGTCACATTCAGCTTTCCTGTGCAGGTAATCATAGAAACATTTAGGTTGGAAAAGACCTCTAAGACTGTGTTCAACTATTAACATAGTACTTCCAAAGCAACTATTAAACCATGTCACCAACCACTACATCTACATGTTTTTTGAAGACCTCCAGGGATGGTGACTTAACTACTTCCTTGGGCTGCCTATTCCAATGCTTCACAACCCTTTCAGTGAAGATTTTTTTCCTAATATCCAGAGTAAACCTCCCCTGAAACAATTTAAGATCATTCCTCTTGTCGTATCACTTAGTGCTTGGGAGAAGAGACTGCTGGCCACACTGTTTCTGACAAAAGCCAGGATGCTGTTGGCCTTCTTGGCCACCTGAGCACAACTGTATTTTAATTAAAGACAGTAGGTTGCAACTGATTAACTATACTCAACCACATTTTGTGATTCCAAACCAAGCTTACAAAAATGAATAAAATTTGTTTGTTGTTGTTGTTATTGTTGGTGGTGTTGGTTTTTGTTTGTTTGTTTGCTTGTTTGTTTGTTTGGTTTGGTTTATTTTCTCCCCAAAACTGCTCCTGTTATTTAATAATCCAATTTTAAGAATCGTCTTCTGCCATCACCCCATCAAGGTTGTTATGCATCTGAGCAGAATGCTTGTATCAATAATGTAACAGAATTGGGATATAAGTATTCACAGAATGGCAAAGAACGGCTTGGGTTGGAAGGGACCTCAAAGATCATCTAGTTCCAACTCCCCTGCCATAGGCAGGGATGCCATCCACTAAATCAGGTTGCCCAGGGCCCCATTCAACCTGGTCTTGAACACCTCCAGGGACGGGACATCTACGACTTGTCTTGGCAACCTGTTCCACTGCCTCACCACCCTTACAGTGAAGAATTTTCACATAATCTCTAGTTTAAATCTCCCCTTTTAGCTTGAAACCATTCCCCTTCGTCCTATCATTATCTGCCTTAGCAAAAAGATGCTCTTCATCTTTTTATAAGCCCACTCTAAGTATTGAAAAGCTGCCATAAGGTCACCTCGGAGCCTTCTCTTCTTCAGGCTGAACATCCCCAACTCTCTCGGCCTTTCTTCATAGGAGAGGTGCTCCAGCCCCATGATCATCTTCACGGCCCTCCTCTAACAGGTGGGCCACCTCCTTCCTGTGGTGGGGACCCCAGACCTGGACACAGTACTCCAAGTGGGGCCTCACAAGGGCAGAGTAGACTGGGCCACTTCTCTTTTGATGCAGCTCAGTATGCAATTGGCCTTCTGGGCTTCAAGCACACACTTCTGGCTCATGTCAGGCTTTTCATCCACCAGAACTCCAAATTCCTTCTCCATAAGGCTGCTCTCAATGAATTCTTCTCCCTGTCTGTACTGGGGTTACTGTTGTGTCTGGCAGTGCCCCAACCCCCAAATATTAAATCATTGTATTTCATATTCTGTTAACCAGCTCTTACTTTCCCAATAATTGAAAACTATTATTTTGTGATCACCATGCGCAAAACAGCATCCAACCTTCACATCACCCATAAGTCCTTCTCTGTTTACAAGCAAGGTAAAGGTTTACAAGGTCCAGTGGGACACCTTCCCCTGGCTCACTCACCAGCTTTATCAGGAAGTTATCTTCCACACACTCCAGGAACCCTCTAGACAGTTCCCTCTCTGCTGTATTGCATTTCCAGCAGACATCTGCTAAGTTGAAGTCCCTCATGAGAACAAGGGCTAGCGATTATGAGACTTATCTCAGCTGCTTATAGAATATTTCATTTACCTCTTCATCCTGGTTGGGCAGTCTACAGCAGACTCCTACAATGACATCTGCCTCATTGGCCTTCCCCTTTATTCCTACCCATAAACACTCAGCTCTGTCATCGTCATTGTTCAGCTCTAGACAATTGAAACACCCCTAACATACGGGGCTATCCTCCTGCAATAATACATAATTTAATCATTAAATATTATTATTGTGTGATTGTTGCATTTTTAATATAAATTCATCACAAATAGTAGCATTACTGTCCAATTCAAGCCACTGTGGCAGTCTCAGAACATCAGACTTCTGGACAACATGGGTACAAGGCATGAATCTCAAAAATGTGTTTTGCCCTAGAAGGCACAGTTGGAGAAAATGCCTCTGTCACTGCCATTTAGCCATCTGTATTCTGTCCCTCATTCTGCAATTACAGCCAAGCACATTTCCATGTATATTACCAATAGCAATGGATTTGCATTTTTTTTCACTCGCAGGCTTTTTTTTTTTTTTGTCATTTTTCTTTTTTTCTTTTTCTTTTTCTCTTTAGACAATAGTTAAACTGATCCTGCCTGGTTTCCTGTAGCAGCTGCTCCAACATCTTCTCTGAATGCCAAGCCTGATTCAGAACAGAGCCAAAGAAGTGGCTTCAGCTTCTTGTTCCTTCTCCTTCTCCTTTTTTTATTTTTTTTCATTTATTTTCTTAGTTGTTCCAAAAGCATTTAACTTCCATTTACATAGATCTGAGCAAGAGAACATGATGTTCTAGTTTGCTCTCATCCCACATATGGAAAAATAAGGAAGCGTTTGTCTTTACAGATTGTTTGCTTTTCATCACACTGGATGCAAGGAAAATGTAATACACCCACAAGCATATGCACATACACCATCACCTTGGAGATTTAGTATTGTAAGTGGGAGAATAGTCATGTACTGAAATCCAGATAATACACTCTGCCAGGGCCACTCTGGCATTTTAAGTGTATGTATTTAATGTGATTTTTTGCTGTTAATTACATTGGCTTTTTGATTTCCTGTACTATCGCCTTTCCACTGAAACTGGATGAAGGGAACCATACAGCTATTTTAAATGCTATAAAAGAGATTCAGATTGTCATAAATAGTGGTATTTTATTGCACCATATTCTCTCTATAGGGTTCTGAGCTTGCATGGAGCACACTAATGTGCCACTGAGTCACTTATCTGTTCCCACTTGTTTTCCCTTCAACTATCAACAATGAATTAGTCACAATCCACTTCAGAGAGAGGAGTTTCTAGGTTTAGGACTGTTTGCTGCCTCTGAGGCAAATAGGAGAGGGGACAAAGCAGAGCTGAATGAGGTCATAAGACAGTAGTTAGCATGAGCTAACTGCTTCCTAAGGCAACTGCTCACATGAACTGCTCCTACCTAACAGAGTCCTAAACCTGGGGAAAATAATAATCTCTAGTTGGATTCCTTGCAAAGAAATAACTTTGTTTTCATCTATAATAATGAATTCCTGTCACTTCCCAGCTCTGAGATCAAATTACCCAAACAGCCCATTATTAAACTCTCTTATTCTCCAAAACAAGACAGCCACATGTCAGCAATGCTTTTATCAGTAGTCCCCATCCTGTGATAAATCCTAAACTGTTCTGGAAGGATGTCTGGGAGAATGCTGGTTGGCATAAGATAAATGTGTCCAAGGTATCTTTTCCAGCAATATAACCAGAAAAACAGTAGCATTCCAGTGTCTGGAAACTGCCTGTCAGTCTTCAATTTATTAGGGTCTAGACAGGTTTTCTTTTATTTTCTCCATCATGAGTGTAGCATATGAATCAATCTATTCTGTTCCTATGGGTAACTGCATTTTCACCTTATAACTTACTACATGTCTTTTCCAGTCCAGCGCTAAACAAAGCTAGTAGAGTGCCACAAAAAGAGACTAATCTCTATATGAAATAATATAAGTTTAGAACCAAAATGAGCAAAAAATTGTGACAACCTTGTATCACACTGACAAACTATAAGCCATTCGGGCTGAGCCAGTTAATGAAGCTGAAAAAGAAAACTAGGCCCGCAGTTCCATGTCAAGACCTGACCTCCTATTTATTCATGGTCCTCTGAAGCCTGATGTATTACCTTAGTAGAATCTAAGGACTTACTATCACTTTTGTACTTCTGTGTGCAGCCCAAAATTTGCATCCCAATCACTATGTGGAAGGTTTGTAGAGATGAAATGTGGGTGGACATATGTCTTCTCCCTACCCCCCCCCCCCCCCCAATATTTGTATTATAGTTCATTTATAGTATGATAACCAATTAATTAATTTCGAACAAATATGTATGAGGCATAATAGGAGGAAAAACTGGCACTTTTTTTTTTCATCAAAATAAATTGATGCTTAAACTGCATCCAAACAATTGTGTTATTCTACTTTTGAAACAGTAATTTCTGAGCAACTGTAAACAAGTGCAGAGAATGGTTTATTGAAGTGCAATATTAAAGCTCTTTTATTGCTGAAATACAATTTTTATCAATCATTTACATAGGAAAAAATTCTTCTTATTTTTTCAGTGATAACACCCACAGGCATGTCTTTAAGAAGTGATATTTGAGGTACCAGTTGTTTACAGAAATGTCACGTATTCTTTATGCTGTAAAGAAATATACTAGATTTTTCCATCATATTATCAAGATGGCAAAATAAAGCCTTTAATAAGTATTCAAGAGTCAACCTAATGGTATTGATTTATTCTTAATCGTGTTCTCTGCTCCAGTATTTAAACATAGTGTTCTTTGGCTGCTTGATACATTATTTTCATCTGTTAAGATGTTTACTGTTCATAGAACTAATTTCAGTTTAGAATATGGTACCTTTAAATAGTTTCCTTACTGCCTATACACCCTTATCACTGCATCTTCTTATCCTAGTTGTCTTTCACAGGCTAGTACATCAGACCCCTGTAAATCCACAGAAGATAGACTGAAAAACAATAAGCTGGATGATAGTATAAAGGCTTGAGACAGTTCAAGATTTCTTTCCTAACCCTCTATGTGCTGCTGGTATCCATTACAACATGGCTAGCAAACTAAGAAAAAACAACAAAAAAAACTTCTAAAATAATTTTGATGCTATAATTTTTCTAATAGACTTTTTCCACAATGTGGTCTAATTTATTCTTTTGTTATATCATGAATGGGAGGTAAGTTTTGTCTTTGTGTAATTTAGCACTGAGGAGGGCTGAAACCTAAATTACATGTGATAATGGACTAGTTAACTGGTATTAAGGTCATTGGTCAAGGATGCATGGAAACCCAGTAAAAGCTTCAGGGGGCAATTTTCTGCTAGGAGTTCCTGTGAAATTTCAATTTATAATTTATGCTGCAGTACTACCTTTATCACATCTGTAGTATTACCTTTATCACATCTGTAGTATTACCTCTTCCACATCTGCTGTGCTTTAAAATTTGCACATAGAATGCAGAATGTATTGATTCAGATGACCTCCTAACAGGCTTACATACTTGGCTCCATAGTCAATGGAGAGGAAATAAGGGCAACATACTGAAAACAAGTTTAAGATTAGGAACAGTCTTTTTTCTGCAAAAATATTTGCCTACAAGATATTATTTTCACTTCACGTACTAAGTCCTGGAAACATACATTATATAGCATATAGGTTATAGGCAAAAATGGACATAATTGCATAGTATGTGGGTGTAATTACTAATAATAGAATTTGGATGAAAGGAGTTTATATTCAAACTAAAATACCATTAAAAAAAAATTTACATAGATGAGATTACAGCCAAATTATACTTCTACTTTCATTTATTGAATACCTTAAACATAAATTTTTCACAGAAGATAAAACTTATAATTTTCTATTCATATTCACTTCCTTTTTTTCCTCACATTTCTGTCTTTCCTTGGCAACTCTGTGTCACCTTACTGAAAAGTGAAGGAGCTTAACTCATTGGGTCCTGAAATATACATTAGAAGATAGAAGAGGAAAGTTCAAGTAATGTGAAGATTTTTTTTTTTCTTTTTCATTGCAAGAAGATCAACTTTGGGCAGCTAGTGCCACATCAGAATTTCCTCCAGCCATAAATGAATAAATAAATATTTCTCCTTTGCTATTCAACCCATTTTACAAGGTCCTAAATCTATATATTTTTTTGAATGAATGCATAAATACAGATTTACTATATGATAATTTGGTATTCTGTACAGTTGAAATTGCCTGTCTACAGGTCTGGTTCTCCTCTTTCCTGAGCCCAACTTTTCTTTCAATGAGACCTCATTTATATTGTCTATAAAAAGAACTTAACTAGATAAAATTATTTCTAACATAATCTGTATTTTTTCTCTTTAGAAACATAGTCTTCTAGCAATTTAATCTGAGTGATAACAATGTATTAAATATAACTTAATTCTTGGTCACTTACTGATTTAACCATTCTATAAGTCTGTGTATAAACACAAGTACTGGAAAATAGTGAAAGCTGAAGTATAACAATTAAGAAAGAGTTTTTTGTCTGATATTTATGTACAAACTGTGTCTTTGAGTTACAGGTAATGAACCTTCCTTGTTTAATAAGTTCACCGTGTTATTACCTGTTTCTAAATTGAAATGACTTACTCATGTTTACCTGAGGCATATTTTTTACTGTTGTATACGGTGTCTAACAAAGCACTTAGGAGCCTAAAGTATCATCTAGTTGCAACAGGAGATAAAAATCTAGAGGGTAATGAAAGAAAACTGTTTGTGGCATTTCCTATTGTCTGGGTTAAACAGCACAGTGCCCCAAGCATTAACTGTTCTGAATGCTGGTTGTTTACATCAGAGTTGTGAATTAAATTCTTAGAGCTCTCTGATTAAATTTTAGGCATTGTTGGCTGTTGTATCATCAGATGCCCTAGCGGAGTTGTGACTATTTGATTAACTTTGCCAACAGTGACTTCTTGTGAAAGAAACATATTCCCAGTTAAGGAATGGCAAAGGTCTGTGCTCTGGAGTGAAAAATAGTTTTCAGATTCAAGCCAATTAGCAGTCTGTTGTTACACTCAAATTATTTTGATGCAAGAGCGAATAGAGGCAATGACCTCTAAAATATAAAACCCTCAGAATACTCTGGCAGAAGAGTTCTGACAGGTGAAAGCAGGATTTTCCCTTCATATATACTTCCTTGGCATGCATTTTAATGTTCACATATAAACTTCAGTGGTTGTGTAAAAACAAAACAGAGTTATGTGAGATTGTAGAAGGAAACAAAGGGATCAAACTGCTGAAAGTGTAAAGCAATACCCTCTTGTTCAGGCTTTATATTCACATCAAACAAAATCATTCTATTCTATCAGCATTCATTTTAAACTAGCTGAATTTCAAAGATGCCTACATTTGTTTCTCAAGGTTAACAGGAAGATATAAATAAAACAAATGTTTATCTGCAATAAATGACATTTCAGTTTTAATAAACTAAACCTCTACTGAATTATATACCAATAAACACATGGATATCACACAATTGTACTATATGCACAGATGCACTTATGCAAATATAGTTACTTAAGGAAACTAATGCTCTTTCTGAAGCTCTCTCTTTCTACCAACGTAATTTTATTTCAGTATTTTAAATGGCTAAGGTGAGGCCTCCTTAGAATTGTATCAATTATGCTACTATCTTTTACAGCTTCAACAAAGATTTTTCTTCTCTAAGACTTCCATCAGCAGTGTGAGATCTTTACTGTTGATAAAACAGTATTGTAATCAAAAAACACCACATTTTTCTCTCTCTTCATTTGCTATTGAATAAGTTCTGAGTTTGCATACATTTATGATGACTCAGAGAAAGGGAAGTGATATGAAAGTAAGTACCTATAGAGCAGACCCCTTGCTGTAAGCTAAGCATACTTCCTTTCTTTTACAGAGAAATGGACAAACAGTTTAAAGACATGATTCAACTAACCTGAAAACATCAGGAACTGTGTAACAAAGTGTCTGTCGATTTACTGTCTATAAAATCCTAGCCAGCTCATATTGACATTTTCTCATATATTTCTAAATTTGGGTGAATGGTTTCTATGAAACTTGAAAGTAAAAAAAATAAAAAAATAAATTAAAAAAAATCTTTGAAACTGTGTTTCTACTTCATTTCCATATACATGATTAAAAACTATCATTCTTTTTGAAGCTCATGTTCAATTCTGCAGAAATGTTCATCTGTTTCACCTCCAACAAACACCACAAGATTAGTTAACAAATAGCATGCCTTACTAAACACATCAACAGATCTTTTGTGCCACATCATATAGAAAAGGACCAGGCAGTCATTCTTGGATTGAACGTCATTACTTCCCACCATAGTTATAACTGCACATTTGTACTATGAGTATGATGATTTTTAGCTTAAAGTAAACAATATGCTTGAGACATATTTAGGTGAATCTCATTGCAATAATATTTCTCACTTTTCAGTATAAAACTCCTTTTTTGTCCAACCTTGCAACTATAGTTCTCTTATAGTTACAAACAGTTTGTACTGTGAGAAACAATCAGTAGTTAATAACACAGGCTCAGGAGACGATCTCAGTGGAGTAGCATTTTTATTCACAATTGCAATGGTAGGTGTCCTGCAAGCAGGAACACACAGAAAAAGTGTATCATAAACTTATATTCCCTATTACCCAACACTCGATTCCTCCCATTTCCGCATTGGCTGAGTACTACAGGTTCACAAACTACTTGACAGTTATTACTATATCATATATGTACAATTATATTTGACCTACTGTTAATTTCTCCTTTTCCATTTCTCCTTTTTTTTTTTCCTTCTTCTCTCATGACTAGAGAGCTTGTGATTTTTTGTTTTTGTTTTTGTTTTTACTGATTTTGCACTGCTTGTCTAGTTTTTCTTAGATATCCTCCTTATTTCGAGACGGCAGGACCTTCCACTGTCATACTCCCCACTATTGTGCCTGCATAATCACTACTGAATATGCAAGGTTAGTGGAATTTTCCACTGCAAAAACACAACTTTATTTCTCACAGTACCAACATTTCAGCTTCAGCTTTCATTTTTCATTTGGCTCCTTCTTAGTACCCCAGAGGTTTGTTACTTGTGTTCTATACTAATTGCAGTACCTCATGCACACATGCTTTGATTTGTTATTAACATCATATTTACAGCCTACCTTTCCCCATATTAGCAAGTCTCAGCACTGCTGACACTGGGTTGCCGAAATAAACAAAATGCTCTGTGAATGACTTTTCCCTGGTCTGTGGTGTATGGAGGCTAGTCTTTAGTCTTCCAACCTGCAAGATATGGGGCTTACACTGTCAAATACACTATTAAGTGTTACTGTCAAGGTGACTATTAAGTGCTCATTGTTTCAACGCAACAAATTATAATACATTCCAATATTTATTTATTTATTTATTTTTGTGGGAAGAAGAAAAAAAAGAATGAAAAAAAATCGGTAACCTTCTGAAGTGGAACTAAGAAAAACATAGAGCATAAACAACTTTTAGTTGTCCTTCATCTGGACACCTTCACCTTCTCATTACTGCACAAGGGACTGTCAGGCAGAGAAAAGGAATGTTAGAGAATACCCATTCCATAATCTTTTATTCTTCTGTAACCTACTATGAAATATTCAGATTAAGGATTTTTTCAGTGTCTAGAATATTTCATAAAAGCTTTGTATTCAAATCATGGGGTTGTTACCTGCCATATTATAGCATCATCCAGCTATGGGAAATTCACACTTGCTTATATAATGATATTAAAGTGAACCATTTTAGGGAAAGGGGAAAAAAATGCACCTATATATTTTGATGGATGAAACTCAGGACATTGCAGTAATAAAAGTGAAGTTGTTAGGACATTAGGCCAACAAATACAAAGAGCTGTTTTACTAAAAATGTGGACCATCATCCACTGTTACATTTTTCTCAAAGATTATTGTAACCTTAGAATAGATGGTTATTTTTATGACATGCAACACAGGTCAGTGATCAGTGATGAATAATGCATTCTATTTTACAACTAGGAAACATAATGAAAAGTCATATTTGTTACTATAATTCTGCCACGTAAGGACAAGATTACTTAAAGTGAATAAAGATTGTAGTAATAGATTAAAAAATATATATTAGCAGACTAATTAATATGCAAAATAATGAAAAAAAAAAAGAATCCTTTTGGCTTTTTCAAATTTTTCCTCCACAACCTTGACTTTTTAATTTTTTCTAGATAGCTACTTAATTGACAAAAAAAATAAAATCATTTTAAATTAAGGCCTGATCCTTTATTTACTTTGGTAAATTTCCTGTTGAATGAAAAGGGAGCTCTAGCTGGGGTGGAATAATAAGATCAAGACCTCATTACCCATGGATTAAAAATTTTGTCATTTTAATAGATGCAGAAACAATTTATTATTTGACGTGCTACACAAATCTGGAGCAATCATGTTACATTACAAGACAACGCTGAAGGTGATGAAATAATTAATGCCAGATCCTATTCCTGTGCCAAAACAAACAAACAAAAAACCTCTACTGTTCAATTTGCTTCAGATTCAGGTGTCCATACAATTATACAAAACCACACACATAGATATGTGCTCAGGTATTGGACGTTAACTCCCCCAAAAAAACATGAAACACAAAATGCAGATTACATCTTTTCTTTATGTTAATTGTCCAAAAATTAGTTTAAAGACTGAGTGAGAATTCCCCCCAAAAGACCATGTTTAGAAGAAATAAAGCTCTGACTTACCCCTCCCCAGCACGGCACCAATCTGGTAGGATGGCACCAACCCTCCCCACAGATTAAGCCTAAACAGATTGGGAATGCTAATGCACCATAATGGTGTTTTGTGATCACGCTTCATAATCTTAGCTAAGCAGCATACAGGATTCACATAATGCATATAATCCTTTAGACATAAACTGTTGACCAAGTCTGGGACTGGGAGTTGATTCAACCACACCTACACTCTTTACCTCTTCAGTGCAAGTTTAGAAAGCAAGGGGGTCCACTCTGAACCGTGCAACAAGAGGGTTTCCTTGATGTAACGTCACCCAATCTAGTCTTATATAGTCTATATGTAGTATATAACGTCTCTCATTTAGTGTCTTTGAGTAGTATAGAGCATCTTTTGCATAGTGTGCATTAAGTGTACCTTCCAGTTATAATCAGGTGTACCTTGCCATCATTGAATCTTTGTTAAATTGCATAAGCTTTTTAATCAGTAATTCATATTGCTGCTTCTCTGCTGCTTCTCTCTTCCAGCTGAAGTGCATACAATTTTTTTTTCCACCCATGACAGGTAGGTCTCTCTCAGGGTACCAGTGTGGTGTTGGCCGGTTGGAGCCAGTTTCCCCAACCCCTAGTGCTCACCTGACTGTTACCTCCCCATGGAAGCTGCAACAGCTGGGGGTGGGGGAGGAACTGTTAATGGTAGGGCGAGGGGGCTCCCTGTGGGCCCCACAGACAGAGGCAGCAAGAAGGGAGAAACACACCTTCAGAGCCCCACATGTGCACTGGGCTGCTCCCACTGGGGGCTGTGAGGCACTGTTGAGGGTGCTGTGGTCACACCCCCAAGCCCAGCATCCTTGAGGACAATGGTACTGGTAACCTTCAGGCCCAGAGGGAATATTTTGTTGAACATTTTTGAGGCCCATTTGTGTACCATTTGTGTCTGGCACTGGGACAAGCTCTCCAGGGAAGTGTTCGCAGCACTGAGCCTGACAGAGTTCAGGAAGCGTTTGGACAATGCTATCAGATACATTGTCTGATTTTTTGAGTGGTCCTTTGGGGACCCAGGAGTTGGGACTCGATGATCCTTTTGGGTCCCTTCCAACTCGGGATGTTCTGTGAGTCTATGACTCTATGATATTAGTAAGGCTTTTCTGTATTAACAGTTTAGACTGTTTAGACAGATTAGATGTTTAAAACTATCTAAACTAAACTATCTAAACTATTTATCTCAAGTCTAAACTGTAAATACAGAAATAAGAAACCAACACTTCTGTTAGGCATTTGTCTGACCTACTTTTGTTATCTATATCAGGAAGAGATGGGCAGTTTCCAAAGTCCCTGTCTCTTTCTATTCATTATTTGCAGATTTTAAATGACTCTTTATGATATAAAAGTCTATTCAAATGTCTAAAGCTGGTGGAGATTAATTCAATGCTTTCTGTTTCATCAAAGCTAGTCACCTAGGTTTCTGCAGTAAATGGAAAAAGGCAGATACATTTCAGAGGAAAACTACCTATACAGTTATCACAGAATTTGAATCAAATTGCCACCTGGTAGTCCTACTAGTCTGTATGACTATCCTAAATCAGACACCTACATTTTCTAAGGCTAAATTTAGAAAATATAAATCCTACCATAGAGCTGCGTTTCGAAAGTTGCTAAGCATACTAGTCACTCAAAGTGTATAATTATTTCTCCAATGACAGGTGTGAGAGCTGTTTCTTTCTTTCAGCTTCTCCAGTGAGAGACAAGAAAGAGCTGGAAGAGATCCATAACAATAAACAAAGAGGAAGACAAGAATTGTCCTAAATGGGTGAATATGTAAGGCCATATAGAAAGCATTTTATAAGGCAGGTGAACTGCACTTCAGAAGTAAAAGAAACACTTAAACCCATGAGAACTGGAGGAATATATCAAGAATGAATAAAAAGGAAACAAATTATAAAGAACTGATAGAAACAGAATCAATAGGTTAGAAAGGAAAGAAAAGAAGAAGAAAAAAGAGGAACATACGTGGAAGTAAAGGATGTGACAAAACATGCAGAGCACCATAGTGAATGCTCTAATGGATTGATTTCATGGCCTACTTTGTGCCTAAAATATTGGCGTAAAACTGTTATATTGGATCTATCCAATTCTTTATTATATTTTCTTCTTGACCTTTGGAATCAGATTCTGACATATCATTTCAAGTGTATATCAGATCCAAACATATGCTCTGTCATGTTTGACCCATTGAGTTTCTATAGATTACATCCTAATCACTCTAAAACTCCCTCTTGTGCAAGTTTCTAGAAATGTATTTATGGACCTTTAATTACACAGTTTTTCTCAAGGCAACCGAGTTTTGTTAGTCTCTCAAGTAGTTCCTTCAGACAGATTCCATTGAATAGTATATCAAAAAACAAAACAAAACAAAAAAAAACCAAAATCTACTAAACTAAAATACAGCTTTTCTGTTTCTCAGAATGTGAAGAATACTTTCCTTTTTCAAATTCTGTGCAGAAAACACTTCTGGTTTCCATTTAGCAGCTATTTCTTCACTGTTAGCAATATTTACTTCTGTATTTCTCCAAATATTTCACTATTTTTTAATGATATACATATATTTCAAATAGTAAATTCTGTCTTTCATCCTCAGACCAATTTCTGTCATCTCCTTGGAGTTCATGGCTGTATTACAGTTTGCTGCTTTAATAGCATTCTATTTTAAATCTTCAGGCCTTCTGTTCAGCTGAATATTATAATTACAGCTTTATTAAATTTATTTCACATGCATGTCATTTTGTTTTATTTTTAGTTTCCGTTATCTTCTTGCTTTTGATTTTACACATTTCAAATCTAAACTTAAACTCAGCTGAAAATCACCAAGTTTTTTATAATTTTCAATAAAATTATAAAGCGATTCACTTCGTCAAAATCTGAGGGTTCTTTTAATTTAGTTAACATGTGATGAGGTAATCTACTACTGGGTCCACCTGACCCTGGGGGCAAAATGAAAAACCTCACTTTATAGGAAGGATAAAATGATAACTTTTGTAGAATCCAAGAAAAAAAACCAAACCTTTCAGATATACTATAATGTCTTGAAGGTGTTTTTGTTGTTGTTGTCTCATTTTGATTTGGTTTTAACAGTGGTAAGAGAAGTCAGAAGAATATATTCTTATATGATGTATACCATCAAAGGAATTATCAAGAAGTGATACATAATGAAAAAACATGATTGTAACACATAAAAAAAAAAAAGAAAAAAAAAAGAAAAAAAGAAAAAAAAGAAAAAAAAAAGAAAAGCTGGTATTTGAATGTGTATGTTTTGTGATATAGTGGAGGCTCAATTCAATTACTTGAACATAGCACCCAAGAACTGTCTTATATGCTGTAGGTTATATTAGACATCTATATCGAACTAGTATGTATGACTGTATATATGGTACCTGATGGAGAGCTTTGCCATTCTAGGGCATCTAAAGGCCAAGCAAGATGCTGGTGACACATCTCAAGTGGCAATAATTGTCCGTGTTTAGAAAACTAAATCATGCTCTAGATTGTGATTCAATATCTGACTACGGGCAGTTTATACTGCATATACTCACGTACATATTATTGGAAAGATTTAAGTACAACCTTTCCACAAAATAAAGGCCTATTCACTGCTCTTAAAAGTTGTAGCATGTTTTAAAGTTCCTTTTTTTTTCATATTTTATTTATCTGAAATATTTGGAATTATTATTATTAGTGTATTTTAGATTAATAGTGTCTTTGAATAGAAAACAAAGATAATAGCAGGAAGAGGAGAAATTTAAGAACAAAAGATCAACAAGGATTTCAGTACCAGTGTCTAAACTGGGAGTGTTTTAAGAAGAGAAAATGAAGAAAGAAAAGAAATGGAAAAAAAGAAACGTATACAATACAAAGTTACAAAAATTGATAATGCTGTTATGAAAAAAAAAAGCACAATTTTTTTTTCTTTTTTTTTTCTCCTTTTTTTTTCTCTCTCTCTCTCTCTCTTTTTTTTTTTTTTTTTTCCCCATGGGAAAAAATATGCATATTTCATCTGGAAATCCTCCAAAAAATAAGTAAAAGATTTGCAATACAATAGAACAATTCAGATAAAACAAACAAACAACAACAACAAAGAATTATAACTTACAAATATCATTAGGCATTAGGTTACTTGCTGCTAATCCTGACTATGCGTGGGAGGCAACATCTGGTAGCTAGAACAAGAGGCAGAAATGCTAACCATTAGTCATTATGCTCTTCCCAGACTCTTCCTATCCAGCTTCAGATGCCTAGCAGTTGGAAAAATGCAGTTCTAAAGTACTATTAAAAAATATCCATTAAGAAAAAAAAAAAAAAGAAAGAGAGAGAGAGAGAAAAAAAAAATCAACAAACCTGTAGAGAGCAATCTAGACAATTTACATTCCCAATACTTCTCAGTGGTCACCGTTCTGCAAGTACTTCTTTCAGGTACTTCCCTGTAGGAAACTGGGGTGCTTAGATTGTGCTGCTGCCAGTCTTAACTTTTAGGTAGCTAGAATTCAAGGAGACTGTGAACCAAGAACCTTAATATCTGTTTCTTAACACATCCAGAAGATCCTCGGTCTTGATGTTTAACAGAAGGTAGTAGCCCAGTTCAACCAATGTCCCAATAGGGACAAAAGTGACATTTCTCTTTCTGATATATAGGATGTGGTCAGAAGACCTTTATTGAATTGGAAGACAGCAACATATCACTGGAAAAATGATGAATGAAATCATTAAATTATCACGGAACAGAAAAAGAGCAGAGAAAACTAAGGAAACTAGGTTATTGAGCTAGATTATTATTGGGTCTTGAAAGTAGAAAAATTGAATTGTAGTCTTTAATCTAGTAAATGCTTAAAATAGCATACTTAAATATTAACAATACTAATAGTAGAATAGGCCTCCCAAATACAAATATATAATTGTGACATGTATCATGTCACTTCAACAAAAAGAACTGAATACACTACTAAATGGTGACAGCACTCTAGATGTGAGCACCCTGGAGCTGTCAAACAGTTTTACGGTGTAGTTACACTGAGGTATCTGCATTGTAGACACTTCTGTGATGTAGTCATCCCAAGTTCTTCCTAAAGCCAATTAAAAAAAAAAAAAGACTGGAAGGGACCTTAAATATCATCTAGTCCTGCCATGGGCTGGGATGCCACCCACTCGATCAGGTTGCCCAGGGCATTGTCCTACCTGGTGCTGAACACCTCCAAGGCTGGGGCATCCATAACCTCTCTGGGTAACCTGTTCCAGTGCCTCACCACACTCTGAGTGAAGAATTTCCTCCTACCATCTAATGTAAATCTCCTTTCTTTTAGTTTAAAACCATTCTCCCTTGTCCTATCATTATCTGCCTTAGCAAAAAGATGTTCTCCATCTTTTTATAAGCCCCCTTTAAGTATTGAAAAGCTGCCATAAGGTCACCCCAGAGCTTTCTCTTCTTCAGGCTGAACATCCCCAATTCTCTCAGCCTTTCTTCATAGGGGAGGTGCTCCAGCACCCTGATCAGCTTTGTGGCCCTCCTCTGGATCTGTTCTAACAGAACAACATTTTTCTTGTTCTGGGATACACAGACCTGGATGCAGTACTCCAAGTGGGACCCCACAAGGGCAGAGCAGAGGGGCACAATCACCTCCCTTGACCTGCGGGCCACTCCTCTGTTGATGCAGCCCAAGATGCATTTGGCCTTCTGGGCTGCAAGCGTGCACTTCTGGCTCATGTCGAGCTTTTTATCTACCAGAACCTACCAGTCCTTCTCTGCAGGGCTGCTCTCAATGAGTTCTTCACCCAGTCTCTACTCATGTCTGGGATTCCCCCAGCGCAGGTGCAGCACCTTGCAGTTAGACTTATTGAACCTCATTAGGTTCACACGGGCTCACTTTTCAAGCTTGTCCAGGTCCCTTTGGATGGCTTCCCTTCCTTCTGTTGTATCAACTGCAGCACTCAGCTTGGTGTCATCTGCAAACTTGCTGAGGGTGCACTCGATCCCATTGTCTAAGTCGTTAATAAAGATATTAAACTGTACCAGTCCCAGAGCAGACCCCTGAGGGACACCACTCATCACCAACTGCCACCTGGACATGGTGCCATTGACCACCACTCTCTGGGTACAGCCCTCAAGCTAACTCCTTATCCACTGAATGGTCTACCCTTTAAATCCATCTCTCTCCAATTTGGAGACCAGGATGTCATGTGGGACAGTGTCAAATGCCTTACAGAAGTCCAGGTAGATGACATCAGTCAGTCTTCCCTTATCAACTAACGCAGTCACTCCATCATAGAAAGCCACCAGACTGGTAAGGCATGACAAAGATAAGTGATTAATTAGTTCAGAGGTAGCCTTTTATTTTTCATCAAATATCATCCTAACAAGTCAGATAGATGACTCTGCTCATATCTACTGATGTAGATATGCACTATCAGCACTTTTCTGGACACATTAGTGCCCAGTTCAACACTTCTCAGATTTTGTACCAGTCTGGTATATATAGTTTAATCTAACAACTGTATAGAGACATTAGCCATAGTCACACCTAGCTGGAGCACCTGTGCAGGGTTTATGATATTTGGAAAAGAGGGCAGGCCACTCAGAAGGATTATAAGAATGTTGTAAGGATGTGTAGGGACAAAATTAGAAAGGCCAAAGCTCATCTGGAGCTCAATCTGGCTACTGCCGTTAAAGATAACAAAAAATGTTTTTATAAATACATTAACACGAAAAGGAGGACTAAGGAGAATCTCCATCCTTTACTGGATGTGGGGGGAAACTTAGTGACGAGAGATGAGGAAAAGGCTGAGGTGCTTAATGCCTTCTTTGCCTCAGTCTTCAGCGGCAAGACCAGTTGTTCTCTAGATACCCAGTACCCTGAGCTGGTGGAAGGGGATGGGGAACAGGATGTGGCCCTCACTATCCACGAGGAAATGGTTGGCTACCTGCTATAGCACTTAGATGTACGCGAGTCAATGGGGCCGGATGGGATCCACCCGAGGGTGCTGAGAGAACTGGCAGAAGAACTGGCCAAGCCACTTTCCGTCATTCATCAGCAATCCTGGCTATCGGGGGAGGTCCCAGTTGACTGGCGGCTAGCAAACGTGACGCCCATCTACAAGAAGGGCCAGAGGGTAGACCCGGGAAACTATAGGCCTGTTAGTTTGACCTCAGTGCCAGGGAAGCTCATGGAGCAGATTATCTTGAGTGTCATCACGCAGCACTTGCAGGGCAACCAGGCGATCAAGCCCAGTCAGCATGGGTTTATGAAAGGCAGGTCCTGCTTGACGAACCTGATCTCCTTCTATGACAAAGTGACACGCTTAGTGGATGAGGGAAAGGCTTTGGATGTGGTCTACCTTGACTTCAGTAAGGCTTTTGACACCGTTTCCCACAGCATTCTCCTCAAGAAACTGGCTGCTCGTGGCTTGGACTGGTGTACACTTCGTTGGGTTAAAAACTGGCTGGATAGCAGGGCCCAAAGAGTCATGGTGAATGGAGCCAAATCCAGTTGGAGGCTGGTCACTAGTGGAGTCCCCCAGGGCTCAGTACTGGGGCCAGTTCTCGTTAATATCTTTATCGATGATCTGGATGAGGGGTTCGAGTGCACCCCCAGTAAGTTTGCAGACAACACAAGTTAGGTGCGTGTCTCGATCTGCTCGAGGGTAGGAAGGCTCTGCAGGAGGATCTGGATAGGCTTGACTGATGGACCGAGGCCAACTGTATGAAGTTCAACAAGGCCAAGGGGCGGATCCTGCACCTGGGGCGCAACAACCCCAAGGAGTGCTACAGGCTGGGAGATGAGTGGTTGGAAAGCTGCCTGGCAGAGAAGGACCTGGGAGTATTGGTTGATAGTCGGCTGAATATGAGCCAGCAGTGTGCTCCGGTGGCCAAGAAGGCCAACAGCATCCTGGCTTATATAAGAAGCAGTGTGGCCAGCAGGGCTAGGAAAGTGACTGTCCCCCTGTACTCGGCTCTGGTGAGGCCGCACCTCGAGTACTGTGTTCAGTTTTGGGCCCCTCGCTACAAGAAGGACATGGAGGTGCTCGAGCGAGTCCAGAGAAGGGCAACGAAGCTGGTGAGGGGTCTGGAGAACAAGTCTTATGAGGAGCGGCTGAGGGAGCTGGGATTATTCAACCTGGAGAAGAGGAGGCTCAGGGGCAACCTTATTGCACTCTATAGGGTACCTTAAAGGAGGCTGTAGAGAGGTGGGGGTTGGCCTATTCTCCCACGTGCCTGGTGACAGGACAAGGGGGAATGGGCTAAAGTTGTGCCAGGGGAGGTTTAGGTTGGATATTAGGAAGAACTTCTTTACTGAAAGGGTTGTTAGGCATTGGAATAGGCTGCCCAGGGAAGTGGTTGAGTCACCATCCCTGGAGGTCTTTAAGAGACATTTAGATTTAGAGCTTAGTGATATGGTTTAGTGGACAACTTGTTAGTGTTAGGTCAGAGGTTGGACTCTGTGATCTTGGAGGTCTCTTCCAACCTAGATGATTCTGTGATTCTGTGATTCTACACTAAACTACTGAATATATAACCAAGGAAAATTGCACTGATGAAACTACCTAAAAAAATGCTGAAAAGTTAGGTAGCAATCTAGGCAGATTAAAGCTTTTCTGAGAAAACTCAAAACATAGTTTGTCTACCATTTTAGCATATTACTCATTGGGTATCCTTAATCATCTGTTCTTCCTTTCAGTTATTTTGATATATTCACAGCGCAGCTCAGTAGGTAGTATTTCTGATATTACTAATAAAAGAACTTACACATTTCATTTACTTGAGGGAGAGGGGTCATGGGACTTTCTGGGATTCCTTTAGCCTCAGATAAATTTTGCTTGTTTTATAAACAGTCTTTATTATACTGTTAAGATATGAATTAGACTAAATAAATTCTTGATGAAAAGATGAAAATTTATTTATTTATATATTTATTTATTACACTAGGCAATTTAGAGACACATAATTAAGACACAGAATAAAGAATTTCCTGGCCTGAGAAAAATTAAAAACTAAGTGTAAGACATGAGAAAACAGATGGTCAGAGACAAGCAGATGTGCCAAAATGAGAAGATAATGAGAAAACATGATTAGATTTGTCATATCTGCCTTTTATTTTAACTTTACTTATTTACATATTTATTTAATTTGTTGACATCATGGAAAAGATGAATTTAGAATTAAATATAAAGATAAAATTGGCAGATTTTTTTAGATATTTATGGGACAATAATTCTGAAGAGAACCCACATGGAAAGGCATAAATGATACCTGAAAATGTAACGGCTGATAGAGGCTGTTTACTAAACTGAAAAGGGATATAAACATTATCTGTGAAATAAGAAATCTAACAATCATCATGAATCTAAAATTTTAACAATGTCTATAAAATTAAAACAAGTAGGAATATGTGACATATGACTTTTGCTTTATTACTCAAACACCTAACTTGATTACTGCTTAATCACACTTGTAATATACAAATTGGGAACAAAAATAAATAATTAAAATGTCACTAACCATATTAAATTTGTATTCTAGAAATATAATACTGTTTTGGGGGCTATGAGGCTTTGTACAAAAGTCAATTAGAATTTTATTATTTTTATATATGTATAAATGCTTCCAATTTATAAGATTAGAAGTGTCATTCCATACATGAAAATGATGTATATATGCCAATATGTCAATATCATAAACTTGATTATAATACCTTTTGAATACATGCAATGTCAGAATAATTATAACTGTGCTATTATTTCTGCTCATAAGAATTAGTGATAGCTACTTCATGAATTAAAAGGGTGTGATTGCATTTTTCTATAACTATATTATAACTACTCATTATTAAATATTTTGTAAGTCTTTCTGAAAATATTTTGATTTAATATTTTGGCTTGGTAAAATGGACTGGAGATCTGAACTATCTAAAATTTAATGTCTTCTTCAAGGCTTATGTATTGTTCTTTGTTTTAATAAATACATGAATGGAAAGCAAAATATCACAGCATTTACATGATTAAAATAGTTCAATCCACCCCTATGGGAGAAGAATTCGCAGGGAGCTTTGCGCTGTTTTGTGGGAAAGGAATTTGCAGGTGGCTTCGTGCTGTTTCACACATCCCTGAGTTAGAGATAATGAGGAAAACAGTGGTAGAACCAAAAACTTGAGCAAGGGCAAGATAAAGTAAATTGGCTACAGTGTTAAAGATTAGTTTTGGGCAGTAGCCAATTGCTAGCTGGCTCAAGGCGTGTGTCTGAGGGTCTCTAATCAATTGTAAGACAGATTCAGGTGCATGGACAACGTGTGGGGCTACGGGGTAAGTATATGTAGTGGTGAAAAATGGCAATAAAGGTCCTGCTGTTGAAGAGCCATCAGGAGTCCATGTCGTGCGTGCCTTCACACCCCAAAAGATGCAGAATAATTAGGGTAGCTTTTAGATTCAATGAAATTTTTCTTTGCAATTAATGTATAATCAGGATTCTTTTTTAGGGAAAGGGAGCCAAACAATAGGACAGAGTTCCGCAAATGCACTGAAGTTTTATATCTCTCAGCATACATCTTGTACCATCTCAATGTCATCTCAGTATCATCTCAGCATACCTGAAAGCTGGGCACTGAAGTCCCTATTCAGTATAACTACAGGGAACTTAATTAGTAGGATGGAAAGAAGAAATCAAGACTCCCCTTTTTGTTCAAATACATACTCTTTTATAGTGCAACTGTTAGCTAAAGAAAAAAAGACAAATTCAGAATAATATTAATAATATATTTTATCTCAGACTGTTATTTTTTTTCCATGCAATTATTTTATTTCTTGCACTGCTAGATAATATGTAAAATTGAAGAGTTTTGTTGTTGTTTCTGTTTTATTTACCATTATATTCTGTCTTTTAATTTTCTTCAGAATGAAAAGCATTTTATCTGTCAATCAGAACAACACAGAAAAAGATTGAGTGTAGCATTTCTGCATGCTAGAGATGTGAATTAGAGAAGGTATCATGCCAGTAGTTAAAGGACAGCCTCCGTGCAGAATAGGAAATTAAACATGCCATGACACCCATTTTTCTGATCACCTGACCTGGTCCCAGAAGACCAATCCCTTTTCTGGTCACATGACAGGCTTGCCCAGTGTCCCCTTACTTCCCACAGGCTGCAATTTTTAGCATTACTATGTACCATATACCATGTGATCCCAGAATGCCTAGTGATTTATGGACAGCACCGGAAGCCACACTTTCTAGTTTACCTGTAAGCCAAAAGGGTGTGTCATTTTGTCACAGCTGCTATCTTGGCACATGTATACTCCATGTGATCTAAGAACACCGAGTGATTGTTTGCCTGTTTCCTGTAGTCATAGGAAACCCTCACACATACGTACATCTGTAAGTTATATATAGACACATGTAAATATGCCCACTTATATATATAAATGGATATGCAATTATGCGTAATTGTATTTATTCATATATTGATAAACTATACCTGTATAGATATATTTATTAAGTATATGTATAAAATAACTTGAAATTAAGTAATGAAAATCATTTCTTACTGTAATGGAAAACCGCAACAAAATGGTAATGTCACAGGAATATGTATATAGGGACAATATACATATAAATATATAATGTATAAATATAATAGAGGTCACAAGCAGTAGTCTTGGGCATGTTCCTACTTGGGAGTGGGGAGTATTATATAGAAACAGCATTCTGCTATACTGTTGCTGCAAGACTGGTAAAGCTGATGAGTCCTACCTGTGTGACAGAGAGAGATGCTCATGGGTCTGGTCAAGTGTCATTGGCAACTATTTTCATTCAGCTGGATGCCACTGGGGAACTGACTTATAAACCAGAGCAACAATTCTGGCTCATATTCTGCATTGATCAAGCTGATTCTCAGTTGCAAGTCAAGATACAATATCCACAGTTTGCATGGGCTTGTTTTACAAAGATCCAGCCACGCAGCAGAAAGTGGTCACTCTCGATGGTATCTGTGATTTGGGGTTTTGGCAACACTCAGCTTTGAAGGCCTAGAGTAGGAGGCTTGAACTGATGGGACCCCACACAATTAATTTGTTTTTCCGATAAAAGTTTTTGTTGATTAACATGGTTGTAGCAAAGATAGCTGTTGTTTGATGAGCTTCTTTGAAGCAGGGGTCCATAAACTTTTTATCATTTTTGCCACGCTTTGGTGAAGAAACTGCAAGTAGCATCTGATTTTGAGAACAGCTGCTCTATGAGGGATACATGTAGCTCATACTGATGAATGGCAGACATATGAAAGATCATAGATGTCATAGGCTTGCCTGGGAAGCATTTGCCTGCGGCTGTACTCTGCCTTTGACCAGTCTCTAGACCAGGAATATTCTGATCATTGTTTCCTGACTAAAACAGGGAACCTGAGAGCAAAAACACTTTTTTTTTAGGGTGTTTAATCACCACTGTTCACACAATCATGTATGGCCAGGTCCTCTCTTCATATTTGTGAATGACTTTCTTTCCCAGTATGTAAATAACTGACTCTTCAATCAGATTTTTTTTTTTCCTAAGATCGTTTACATTCCTAGAAGCATTTACATGAACAAAAAGGTACTCATATGGAGTCTTTGTAGCATCTTCTAGTACTTCATAAAAGAACCCAGTCTTGCCAAAATTTCACCTGTCCAGTTAGGGACACAGCCTGCTTCTTAAATAACTACATGCATTTTGCTTTTGATGGAAGGTGTGGTTATTTTCAACCTTGAAAAAGTGCACAGGATACAAAGATTCTTCTGATGCACATGCTTAGTGAAAGCTTTTTCAGTTTCACTACTCTCATACACAAAATTCTTCAAATCATTGATCACAACCATGTTTATTTTATTAAAGGGAAATAATTAGGTTATCACTAAAACTCTCAGGGAAAACCTCCAGTAATTTGGAAAAATGATTTTTGATAGAGGTGATACCGCAATAGTCAGCTACAATGTACAATACAGTACAAAGCTGACAACATTTCCTTGTCAGGCAAAACAAAAAAGTAGGAGATTGGTGTTCTCCAATCATGACTCCAACTATGGGCATTGCCTGTCCATTATCAAATACTTGAGGCAGGGTGTGTGTGTGGGGGGGGCAGCTATTAACATTTATGTTCAGCATTAGGTACCTCAGTGCTCTCAGTGCTTCAAATGTGCTCTTTTCTCTTTTCTTTTTGTAAAAAGAGATGCATTTAACTTTCACACAATGCTTCCCCCTGGACTGCAGGTAGCCATAGGATTTGGGACCTGATGACGCAAACTCAGAAATATGCTCATCCAGTGGCAACTCGTTCATCAGCTTGACTAAATGGTTCCTGTACAGAAGGTTCCAGTCATCCTGATAACTCAGGAGTATCACATCATGATAAAGGCAACAGTCTTGTTGGTCATCTATCAGATCATAAAGCTCTAAGGTATGTATGTGTAGTGGTAAAGAATGCTATTAAAAAATGTTAGTGTTGCATTCCATGGCCATGTGTCTTTTGGTGTCCTTCTGCAAGATAGTGGAAGAACTCTGCAAGATCCTCATCTGATTTTGTTTTAGTGGTGCATTCATGCTCCTGCATACATGTAATATCAAAGGCTACTCTTTTTATGGCCTTTTAAGGCCTGATGTGGTGCAGGGTAGCATTTGGTGCAGTTTTGACATTAAATAAATAATTCAAATTTTAAAGCTGTTGGTGTCTATCTACATCTTCCCCCTGAGCAGTGCAGAGGGATGGTGAATGGGGGGTTCAGTCAGTTCACAATCGTTTTGTCTGCTGCTTCAGTACCTCCTCTGCTTCCTTTTTACCTGACCTTGGTGATTGCACTAATGCTCCTAACAATCTTTTCCCCTCTTTCTCTGCCTGTGGTTTTTTTTTTAATTATTATTTTTCCCCTTTCTTAAACACGTGTTCCCCAAGGTGCCACACAGGCCTCAGCTGTGTCCTGCAGTGGGGCTGTTGGAACCAGCTGGAACTGGCTGTGTCTGGCTGAAGATAACCCTGGCCTCTTCTTGCAGATGCCACCCCCGCAGCCCCCCTCATGTTGATACCTTGCCACCTATACTCAGATACTGAGCAGAGGAAATCAAACATCTCTTTATCCTCAGTGATAGTTACCTGGAGTGCCACAGCATAACATTTACAGAATATAGGACAATGCATGACCATGTAATAAGACCCCAGAGTAGAATATTAAAAGGGACCTAGAGACTGATTTGCACGTTTTCATAACTTTCTTTCTCATAGAGCATACAACAAATCAGCACCATAATCTCATTCCTTTATAATCTACAGGTCTCTTTCAAAGTCATCACTTCTTGTTGTCAGTGGTAACGTGCTTCCTTTTTGCAGATCAAAAACCTTCACCTTATTATCTGTGGTCCATGCTAACAGTTGTTTCATATCCCCAAGCGTAATTCATCATCCTGCATCCTTGGTTACATATCCATTTTTTTCTTTCAAAGATGGACAACCCAAAAATAGCCTGTATAGCCTTTGATGTTACATTCTTGTGAAACTATAACCACAAAACTTTTTGTCTCAGCCAAATAGAGTCCACAAGATATGAGTTGTTTTTATATGAGTTTCTTTTAAATTCTCATTCAGCATTCCTTGTCACCTTTTCTTTTTCATTTTTTCATGGTTCTGGTGCTTAGTACAGAGTCAAAATGTAATTCAGAACATATGCCCCAGCTTTTGCATATGTTCCACATCACAAGAAAATGATTGGCATTATTGATGAGTGGAGTTCAGCTGCCCAGCAGAGTAAAACCACCACAGATGAGAGATGCAAACATTAGGCCCTGGCCAACCTGATCTTGTTCCAACCCCCCACCAAACCATGGCAGGGGGGTTTGAACTAGATGATCTTCAAGGTCCCTTCCAACCCGAGCCATTCTATGATATGATTCTATGAAACAATAATGAATTGGACCAATGAACAAGCTTTCAGTTCCCTAAGCTGTATGATAATGATATAATGATAAGATATAGTGAATGAGTTATGTCCCTGAAAATGTTAACATTTTTAGTTTTTTACTTTTGAGTGTAACCAACCCCCTAGAGTGTAATATGAAAGATTGTGTGGGGTACAGAAACCTTTTTTACAATTTGAGATCTGTTATACACCTCTGAATTCAATCTGGAACAACAACTGAGTGAGAAGCCACCTACAGCTAGCCAATAGGTGCCACGCAGAGGCACTGTCATACCTTCCTATGCTTTAATTGAAGAATCTGAAAGGCATTTTCAGGTTGGCATACCTATTCAACCAGTTCTCCCTCTTCTGAACACAATGAATAGGTGCCGTCTTTTGTTCTCAGATAGTTCCTATTCTGTCTATGTTCTCACCTCCCTAAAGCCATTCTTCTCTGATGTCTAGCTCAGCAAGGATATTCTCTGCTACTTTTTTCCTTTTCAACAAAAATAAAATATTCCTTGATCTATTCATTTGAGACAATTTGAGAATTAACCAAATAGAGGAGTCATCTTCACAAATAGTGAAAATTATATTTCCACATGTAGTGGAAAAATAAAAATGAAAGAAAAACTGTTCCTCCACCGTATTTCCACAAATTCTGGAAACATGCTCAACAATGCCGAGTTAGTCAGATTCTGTCTACTGAAACTTTGTGCACTAGTATCAAACTTTTCAATTTTGTATTTGACTGATGAATTCTGAACTAGTTACTTCCTAGTAGATAGACCATGAATAACATTTAGCACAGAACTCAAAACAGAGGAGCTAAATACTTAATTGTTCAGGATACTGTAAGAAAAGGCAGGGTGCTGAGGTCAAACTGAATATTATGTGGAATAGCTGTTTATGTCGTAGTAAGATTAATTTTTTGGTTGTCCAACTGACAATGCAATGATACCAAAAGAACTCTGATGACACTACCTGCTGCCTGGTGCCTGTCACGTATAGTGGAATGGCAAGCTACTGAATTTCTTTCTCTTAATTCAGTTCCAAGCAATGAGTTGCCAATTGCACACTCTGCATCCTATATTGTAAATGACTGTCTGAGGATGAAAATATACTGAAAATGTGTTGCACAAACTATGGGTGGGATTTTTTGGAGTCTGGTTAGGTGGTATTCTAATGAGCTAGAGAGACAGGAGGAAATGTTCCAGAGAATGTTGCCACTATGCCAAAAATGCTATGTATTATAGTTCAGAAGAGCAACTGTATCTTCAGTGATGTTTCACATTACTTGCATTCTGAGGGATATACTGCCATTCTGAAATATCTGCTATAACTGACCTACCTACACAGAAAGGTAAAAACAGCAAGATGTAACTGTTACAGGCAGATGCCAAGAGCTGATAATTTTTAAAACAGGTTATTGGTTTAACAAAATGATAGATATTTTCATCTCATCTTTACGTCAAAGCAAAGCCCGTCAATTTGTCAAAATCTCCCTGCAAGGCCTCTTTACCCTCAAATAAGCCACATCTCCTCCTAATTCTGCAAACTTACGTAGGATGCATTCAAGTCCTGCATCCAGATCATTTATAAAAATGTTAAAGAGAACTGGCTCTAAAATGGAGTCCTGCAGAACCCTACTGGTGAGCCTCAGGATTCCAACCCATCATGCAGTTGTTCACCCATCTATTTGTCTACCTGTATTTGTCTTTGTATTTGTCTACCTGTATGTTGGACATTTTGTCCAGAAGGTTACTGTGAGAAGCAGTATTGAAAGCTTTGCTGAAATCCAAAAAGATTACATCAGCTGGCTTCCCTTGGTCAACTACATGGGTAACATTTTCATAAAAGGAAACTAAATCAGTTAAACAGGACTTTCCCCTCATAAACCTGTGTTGGCTGTGACCTTAGAGGTTTTCAGACATTAAATTTTTGTACATCTGAACAACTTCAGAAACTCAGTTAATGAACACAGTTGACATAATACACATATAAGGGGTCAGTTTTACTAAATTCAGCTTCAAGTGCATTATATATTAATAGAATTCCTGGCTGATGGATCACAGGAAAAATCTATAGCAATTCAGCTGAAGAATAAGAATCATTTCTGTTTAAATATGCAAATTGATTACATTTTAATGGAAGTAGATTAAATATGTTTTATTTTTCATATATTTGACCCCTGATTTCACCAGTCGTAACCCTATCCTGAACTGTACTAGCAGCAGACTTAGTAATCTGTTTTATATAATTTATGGAGGTACACTCAAGCATGAATAACAGGAAATAGTCTGGCAATTAAGTAAGAAATTAAGGCACAGCTAAGGTGCAAGTACAGGAAGGCTTAGATTCTTTCTAAAGGACTATGCATGTCAGCTTGAGTCAAGAGTTACTGTTTGCGTTGATATTTGTTGTAAGAACAGAACATGAATTTTTATCTGCACGTGTCCCCTCTTTTATCAACCCTGCAGCTTCTTCATTGTGTACTTAGCAGTGGACTAAAAGGTCAGAAGAAAGGTCCTCTGGAGATCGTCAAGTCCAAACCCCTGCTCTCAGCAGAGTGAGCTAGAATAGGCTGCTCAGGACCATGTTCAGTTGGATTTTGAATGTTTCCAAGGACAGAGACTGTGCAACTTCTCTGGACAACTTGTTCCAGTATTTTACCACCCTCACAGTAAATCTTGTTTGTTACGTTTAATTAGAATTTTCTGTTTCAGTCCTTCTGAATGGTATCTCAACTTTCTGCTGTATGAAATGCTCCTCATAATTTTGTATCATCTGAAACCTTGCTGAGGATCCACTGTTCCATCATCCAGGTTGTTACTGAGCACACTGAACAATGGGATGAGGTTCAACATGGCTAAGTTCTGGGTCCTGCACTTCGGCCACAACAACCCCATGCAACACTACAGACTTGGGCGAAAGTGGCTTGAAAACTGTGCAGAGGAAAAGGATTTGGGGGGTGCTGATTGATGTTCGCCTAAACATGAGCTGGCAGTGTGCCCAGGTGGCCAAGAAGGCCAACAGCATCCTGGCTTGTATCAGGAATAGGGTAGCCAGCAGGACCAGGGAGGTGATCATCCCCTTGTATCTTCCTCTGGTGAGGCCACACCTCAAGTACTGTGTTCAGTTTTGGGCCCATCACTACAAGAAGGACATTGAAACCCTGGAGTGTGTCCAGAGAAGGGCTAGGAAGGTGGTGGAGACTCTGGAACACAAGTCCTGTGAGGAGCGTCTGAAGGAACTGGGGTTGTTTAATCTGGAGAAGGGGAGGCTCAGGGGAGACCTTATTGCTCTCTACAGCTACCTGAAAGGAAGTTGTGAGGAGCTGGGGGTCAGCCTCTTCTCACAGATAACTAGTGATAGGACTAGAGGGAATGGTGTCAAGCTGCAGCAGGGGAGGTTCAGGTTGGAAATTAAGAGCCATTTCTTCTCAGAAAGAGTAGTCAGGCGTTGTAATGGGTTACCCAGGGAAGTGGTGGCATCACTGTTCCTGGGAGTGTTTAAGGAAAGGTTGGACATGGTTCTTAGGGACATGTTTTAGTGGGTGATGTTGGTAGTAGGGTGATGGTTGGATCAGATGATCTTGGAGGTCTTTTCCAACCCTAATGATTCTATGATTCTATGATTTCTTCAGTCTACCTTACAGTCCGCTTATCTAGGAAGTACTTCATCAGTCTGACAATGAGGAAGTTATGAGAAGATAGTGTCAAATGCCTTGCTAAAGTTGAGATAAACAAAAATTCTCTGCTTATCCACCTATACAGTCATCCCATGGCAGAAGGCTATTACATGGGTTAAACATGATTTTCCCTTCATAAATCTGTGCTGACCACTCCCAGGCACATTGTTGTCCTTCATGTGTCTTAAAATACTATCCAGTATTAGTTGTCCAATCACATTTAATGGGGGAATTCAACTTACCAGATGTCTGCTGGAAATACAACAGTAGAGAGGAAAAAGTCTAGGAGGTTTCTACAGTGTATGGAAGATAACTTCCTGAGACAGCTGGTGAGTGCGTGGACAGTGCCCTCCTGGAACTCTTGATCATAAATAGAGAAGGACTTGTGGGTGATGTGAAGGCTGGAGGCTGTCTCGGGCACAGTGATCACAGATTAAAAGAGTTTTCAAAGCTTGGAAAAGTAAGGAGGGGGTTAGCAGAACTGCCAGCAGTATTGACTGGTATTCTGATCCCTGAAGGAATCAATGACTATGATAATTGTCTTGGCTCTGTATCTGTATGAGTTAAGGTGCCACTTTCTTGGCACCTGATGTTGAGGTAGAAAATCTGTTAAATGACAGCAGCTAGGGGAAAAAAAAAAAAAAAAAAGTGAATCATCTGGATGCTACAGATGTGACTGCTGCTGTCCACTCTCTAATGTTCTGGTGGGGAAGGGAGATGCCATACTTTGGCGATCACAAAAAGGATGATTAGCTGTTTGCTTTCTGGGCAACTGAGCTTGTGTCATTGTAGCTACAGTTGGATTTCCTTGAAATGTAATAGCACAGTAACAGTGTCAGTTAGTGGTGCCTTTTGTGTTTATATTTATTTATTTATTTCAAGGAGAGTTTAACTTGTTTTTTCTTGCTTGAAATTGGGGTAGTGCAGAAACAGGATTCAGAGAAGAAGGAAAAAAAATCAACACAGGGTTTTAAACTTGTTAAACTTCATAAACAATGCAGTCGGAATGGAGAGGGCTCATGGGAGGGTCACAAAGTTATTCAAAGAGATGGAGAACCTGCACTTCTAAGGAAAGGTTACTGAATTGTTTGTTAAAAGTGTTAAGTATAGAAGAAAGAGCAGATAATTTGCCCTTTTCTATAAATCATGTAAATTTTACCAGTGTTGCTGCACTATTTATTTCAATGTTTCTTAATTTTCATCTGAAGACCTTGAGTTGTACATAAGATGTGAGAAAGCACAATATAAACCAGTTGTCAAAGTACCCAAACAATATGAGCAACAAAACTATATGCACAGATTTCTAGATAAACAATAATTGCTACTGTAAGAAATAAAATTAGAAATATGTGGATTTTCACATTTTCTATTTGTTTTTCTTAGTTTCATGGAATCATAATTTAGGTTGATGGGTTCTCTGAAGATCACCTAGTCCAAACCCCTGCTCAAAAGCAGGACTGTGTTGAGCTGAGTCTTGAACACCTTGCAAAGATGGATATTCTCCAGCTCCACAAGACTTCTTTCAGTGTTTGACCAGCCTTGTGGTAATTCTTTTTTTTTCCTTAAGTTTAGTGGGAATTTTCAGTGTTCCACCTTGTGTTTATTGCCTCTCATTCTATCACCATGCATCTCTAAGAAGACTCTTTTCCTATTTTTTCTTCATCATCCAAACAGGTATTTGTATGCACAAAGTCTTCCTTGAGTTGTGTCCTCTCCAGCCTGAACAAACTAAGCTCTCTCAGACTTTCCTTCTTTGTTCTGTGTGCCAGTCTCAAACCACCTTGTAGACCTTCCCTGGATTCACTGTGTTGTGTGGAGGAGCCCCAGACTGGGGGCTTGGTTTTTGGTCTCACAAGTGCCAGATAAATGGGTAAGATTGCATTGCTGGACCTGCTAAAAAAATCCTGCTGACACAGCCAAACATGCTATCAGCCATCTATACAAGAGCCCAATGCTGGTTCATGTTCCTTTTGCTGTCCACCATTACCATTGGGTTCTTTCCAGCAAAGCTGCTCCCTAATCACCTTCAGTCTCTGCAGTGGTGTAGGCTTATTCCTGTACCATGCAATTCTTCACATTTTCATTTGCTGAGATTCGTGAGGTTCCTGTCATTGCTTTTCTTCAGGACTGCTGATGTGCCTCTGAATTGCAGCCCAGCCCACCAGTGTATTGAATGGTACTCCCACTTTAGTGTTGTCTACAGTCCTACAGTCTTGCTGAGAGGACACCTCATCCCGTCTCCTAAGTCATTAATGAAGGCATTAAATAGTGCCGACCATGGTACTGATCCCTAAGAGATCCCTCTGGTTACCGGTCATCAGCTGCAACTTGCACCAACCACAGGTCTAGGTGCTGGAATGTCTGGCTTGTCAGATTTTTACTTCCATGGATATTTGAAACTAAAATATAGCAAATTAGGCTACTTGAAAATGAAGATAATATTTGAAAAATAAGTGTAAACAACCATCAAACAAAAATTGGGTCTTAAAGGCTCATTACTTTTCTTAGTAGAGGAAACTAAGGAATATAATTACTTTTATACAAATAAAAATAAAGAATAAAGCTGAAAACACAATGTGAACAAAATCAACATAGAAAGGTCTTTATAGTTTTGACATAAACATAAAAACTTTGGAGACCAACTATATAATCCTTTCTCAAAGATTCTCTTTCAAATTTCTCCTACATATGAAAAAATGCAGCTGAAAAAGGTGCTAAGTAGAATACATAAGGAGAGCAGTGTTTTTAGCTATTACTAATCAGTTCTAGTGCTGCTGAAATTTAACAAGACAGTAGAATAAAAAGTAAAGAAAAATAACTGCAATAATGTGTAGTTTCAAGGTTTATGTAGGATATTCATAATGAACAAGATAAAAACTTGTTCACTGTTAATGTTCTTAAGCACTGAACAAGAGTGTTTTAGTAAGACTAGTGATTCAGCCACAAATTTATTTATACCCATTCAGATTGTCTGATCTGTGCACACATTTTTATAACAGTAAGGCAATATCATTTTTGCTTTCTTAGCTAAGGACACACAATAGAACAAACTGAGACAGTTTCAGATAAGGACAACGAATGGATTAACCATTAAACTGTGTGGACATTCTGTAATTCATCTCAATCCTGGTATCTCTCATTTTGCAATACAAGCTTAAATAGGAAAGATCATTTTTTATGATTAACATACCATTGTAATTTTGATTACAGTTGTAGGCCAGCGTTATGATTTAATCAGTTGGACCACTTCTGTACTCCAATGTATTTCAGTTGTAAGGAATTCTGGAAAACAATAACTCAATGCCCAGAATTGTTATTTACCGTTCACTAAATCTCAGTGAAGACAAGTGAAGCCAAAAGAGGTGGTTTTTGTTTGTTTGTTTGTTTGTTTGTTTTTTGAGGGAGGAGGTGGTTCCTGAGGAAAAAATTGATAAAAACTGTAAAAACTGATGGGACAGGAGTTAGATGAGGAATCATCTTTACAATTCAAGTTAAGAAAGACCTGTAGGATCAACCTCTATATCAGCTTTAGATTTAGCCTGTTCACTGTGGAAACTGAAGAAAGATTTTATCCTTTTTCCTGTAACAGTATGGAAACAATATATGACTTCCCTGAAGTTGTCTAATTAGAACAACCATATAATTTCTTTAATTTCTCTTTCAATGAAATGTTGGTTGTCAGTGACCTTTTGGCTGCTATGAAAGACCTTTCCTTGTAGACAAAATGGATGAGCACAAACTGTTTAAGGATTACTCAGTCATCAGAACTTTGCTGCCTGAGCTTGTAAAACAGGATTTATTACCAATGGGAGAGTAGTAGAAGAATTTCAAACGTGCTTGAGAATTTCAGTTTTGTTATATGCTACATCTCAAGAATTGAATTAGTTCCTAGAAATAACACTCTTTTTTTAAGCTCACTACACAAATGCCCAAAATGTTAAGAAATAAGTGAGACATCTTTAATTTATCAGTGGTCTGTTAACCGGACTTTAATTATTAGTGGTGTTTATTAAAGTTTTGCCCTATATATGATCCACATGTTTTTGCTAGCTACAACTTCTTTACGAGTTATTGTGCTTATTTTACAAAATAAATGTCAATTTAGTTAAATAATTAAATGTACAACTCTTTTTCTATTGAAAGAACCATATTCAATTATTCATGCCTAACTGGTTGTTATGCATCAGCACAAAATTACCATTGCTAAAATGCATAGAAATGGATCTCTTCACATCAACAGATAACTAGAATTAGAATTAGAATTAGAATTAGAATTAGAATAGTTGAAAGGGACTTTCAAAGATACCAACTCGTGACCACTACAGTGCTAACCTAAAGTTAAAGCATTTTGATGATGACATTATCCAAGTGCCTCTTGAACAACGACATTCGTAGGGCATCAACCACCTTGCTAGAATTTTTGACCACCTTTTCAGTAAAGATTTTTTTCAAAATATCCATTCTGAACCTCCCCTAGCACAGCTTTGTGCCATTCCTCCATGTTCTATTGTTGGTTACCAGGGAGAAGAGACTGAAGTCTCCCTGATCATTTCCTTTCCTCGGGAAATTGTAGAGAGCAATGAAGGCTCCTGATAACCTTCTCTTCTCCAGACTACACAGTGCAAATGTCTTCAGCCTTTCCTCGTAAGACATGCCTTCCAGTTCTTTTACTAGCTTTGCTTCCCTCTGGATGCATTCAAATAACTTAACACCCCTTTTATATCATGGAGCCCAGAGCTGCAAGCGATATTCAAAGTGAGGCTGCATCTTTGACCAGCTGGCTGTGCTGTATTTAGTGCACCTCAAAATGCTGTTTCTTCTCATGGCTGCCAGGGCACTACTGAGGCATTGCTGACTTATACTGAGCATACTGTCAACCAGCACCCCCAAATTCCCCTCCAAAGGAATGCTTTCCAGCCACTCATCCCCCAAGGAAAATAGAAATAAAATACATTTAACCATTTAAATCATTAGCTCCAGAACTTTATTATTGCATTTCATTATTCTTTCTTAAGCTCTGCGGATAGGATCCAGTCTGTCCAATCTCATCAATCTCATTACTTGAGATGTACTTAATTTTTAACTTCCTGGTAAAAGAGACACAGAAAGAAAAGACTTCGTTTCGATGGACAGGGTGCCACATCTTGTGTCAGACAATGTTTACAGTGCTGTTATTCAATATCTGTGGTGTTCACTAATTCTAAAATGGCAATTGTGAAAAAAAAAAAAAAGTATGCTTACTATTTTCCCACTATTGCCCATCTGTATAACCAGATTATGAAAGGAAAGAATGTTACAGAATTATATGGGTATACAAACTATGAGAAAGGATGTTAGGATATGCACGTGGATAACAAATCTTGATTTGTGGCACTTTTAAAAAATAGCAACTTAAGGAATAACAGGTTGCTACCAATATTGATAGATAGAAATTGTAGATTTGTAGATTTTTTTTCTATTGGTAGATAGAAATTATCAGGCAATCAAATCATAAATAACAAATAAGGTTATAAAGCCAGTTAAACCATAGCTAGTAAGGAAAGTGTAAAAAGAAGATAACTCTGTTGTTGAAAGGGAATAACATGTAAAGAGAAAAAGGAAATAAAAGGTATTGACTGAGGCTGTTCAGGATATCCGTTGAGCAGCTCTGTGCCTAATCATGTCAGAGTAGAGCTGGAAAATAGCTTTTTGAGGAGGGCGTCTCCACCTAAACTTATATCTGGTTGCCCTCTGCAGTCAAGGAAGTTCTGGAATGGGTCCTCTCCATAACACTATGAGGGGGCATAACGGAGAATGAACTAAAATATCTTGTGTGCTAAGAACAGCAGCCCTAAATCATATAAATTTCAAGAATGCTAGATAAAATTCTTTACAAAACACTTTGAAAATTTATCACCTTTAAATTTAAAAACAAAATAAAGTGGTATAGTTCTGCTGACTAACTACAAACCAGCCTTAAAAAGTCATGAAAATAAGGGATCAGAAGCAGTTTGTTCATTCTACCCACTAAAAGTTTTCTCCAGAGATTCCACTTCACACAAGAATATTACTAGACAAATATTAACTCATGTATAGGTAGGTACTTTAAAGTATTCCAAACAATATAGCAGATATACAGCTGAGCAGAACAAGTATCAAAGTTACCATAGCCAAAAAAAAGAGCTTGTGGAAAATTCCATTGACATCTCTGGCCCAAGGTTATTATTACTACTTTTTTTTTTTTTTTTTTCCTGAACAACCAAGGACTATACTAAGAAACATATTCAGAAAGTTTATACAATTTTTTATAGATTCTGCAACATTTCGAACATAGTTTTACTAAAACAGAGAATAAAATGTATCTGAAAGGATATTTCTCCAATAATTATTATTATTTAAAATAATAATAATAATATTTGTAAATGTACCTGGCAAAAGAATGAATAGTAATTTGAGGTATTTGATTATATTGCATACATAATGTATGCATAGATGCATTAAGGGCCTCTCTCCAGTTGTTTGTTTGGCTGTTAGAGTCTATGAATGCAACCTTCTCTCTGGATCCCCCTGAAAGATATTTAACTGCCAGTACCCAAAGCCAGTGCTGATACAGTGCAGTTTTGCAACTTTAGATCTGACTGGTTAGGAGGAGTGGTGTTAAAAATTGTGGCAAAGGTGGCAAGTGACCTCACAAAGATGAGGTCACTTGCCCTGCTCTCAAGAACTGAATCTAAACTGAGGGACCTTATCTTTGGTCCCTGACTGAGCTATGTGACAAGTATTTCTGTGCCTACCCATGTACCTTGTCCTGATCTGGTAACTTGTCTTCCCAGCTTGACTTCCAACCTGCCTCATCACTTCATACTTCTCTGGTGATCTGGACTCCTGCCTGAATCTGGTTATTCTTCCATCAGCCATGTGAGTAAGGCATCCAAAATCTTCTGAAGCTACACAGACAAATCCAACCATGAGTCCAATAAGCAGTGAGTGCAGAAGATCTTCAGCAACCTAGTATAAGGATGATTAGCACAGGAAAGAATAATATTTCATGCAAAATAGAAGAGACAATTTAGAATATTCCCTGACTCCAATGCAGTAGCAAGTAAACTATTCATAAATAGTTTTAATTTTATTGAGTTTGAAGTTTGTTCTATTTCAGTCCTAACGAAGCATTGTCAATTCGAAGGCTTGCATAATTTTGCAGATGACTGACAGATATTGCTTCTTCCTGAAAATAATCTCACTTGAGTAATTACTAGCAGATATTTATGCATTCTGCTTGCAAATTTTTCCAGTATGGATAATCTGTAACTTCTCTAAGCAGTAACCACAGGTTTCATCATTCTTGTCACTGTAAGTTTTTTTTATTGTCTAATTACAGTTCATAACTGACATAGAAAACAATATAATCTACATAATGTTCTGCTGTGTATCTTTTGTGCTGCCTGACAACACCTCTGTCCTAGCAAGACTAATGGAGAAGAATCACTGGAGTATATTAGTGTGACAGTCCTTCCCTCTACTGTTAGGCACATCACAGTAAATAACAAGTAATATCACCGCTTATAAAACTAAGTTATGAACCACTTTCTCACAGGATGTCTGTGGCCTAGATGCCATAGACATATACACACACACACACACACAGTGTTTTTCCTTGAATATATTTGCATATTTTACCCAGTGATTGAAACTTATGAATCGTGGAGCTCATAAAGAAGTGTTCACCCCTGACTGGAAGAAAATAATGGTAGCTTGGTCCAATGACATTTCTGAAACTACATTCATCAGCACTAGCTATTGGAAGTGTACATAGTACAAAGGCAGATACTTTGACAGCAAGAAGAGCATTTATTTATTTTTTTAATAAATTATGGAGACATAAAATTAAGTCAAAACTAAGATTTTTTCAATATGAAAAATGAAAATGTTAAAAAGGAGTTTTCAGTTCTCTGTCAAACTGATCTGTAAACTCACGTGTTCAAAGATTTTTCGGTATCTCTCAGCACCTCCTGAGGTACTAACAGAGAAGTCATCAGTCTTGGTTATTTTCCAAGCTAAAAGTTAGTTATTTACATATGTATGCTCTAGAAGTCTTGCTGAAGAAACCAATTTTGGTTCCTGTGATATGAAACCTCACAGTTATCCATTAGACCAGTGTTTTGCTCCTCATAATTAGTCACACCACAGAGAAGCTGAAACAAAGTTAACATAGAAAACCTTACCTGGGAAAAAAAAAAAAAAACAAGAAGCCTAACACTCAAGAGCAGAGATGTGTATAAATGAAGTCTAGATTTTTGTTAATTTGCCAAAAAGTTGATGTGTACCATATGGGTAACAAAGTATTGTGTCTGAAAACTTTGTAAAAATCCATGTTCCCTACTTTATGTTGTACTATAGCCATAAATTAATATGGTAGTGGTCAGCTGGCACTCAGGAGAATGCAAATGTGCACAGAGAAAGCCTGGAAGTTCTACGTCTGATTTTAAAAGCAAACACTGCTGATAAGGTGAGATACACATCAGTCAATTCCTCTCTAATTTCTCTAAAAATGTATCTATCATGGTTTATAAACAACAGTCATAATACTTGTGACAAGGTTTATCTTTCCTAATTTTATCCATCCTTAGCTAATTTTGAGTTGTTCATATTATCAAAAAACAGTGAATTGCAGATGTAGGTGTCTACAGTCATATCCTTCCTCTTTTATGACATGGATCCATCAACAATTAATATCTAACATGTGGTCTCCTATAACCTCCTACACAATGATATTTGTCCAGCTGTTATTTTGTATATTGGCATTAAGTTTGTCCCCTCTGTGTATATTTTTCTTTATTAAAACTTATTGATTTCAGATATTTTTGCCTGTATTTAGATTATTTTTAAGTATAAGTCTGTCCCCCAGTGGTATTCATTATGTAACACAAATTAAAAATATTACAGACAGGGAATCAAAACCTGCTTGACTATACTTTCCCAAAAATTTTTTTCCAAGTCACTTTATCTGGAAAAATCTACATATATGATAACTATATTTTCTGTTTTATTAAACAGATAATTAAAAAAGCTATTAAACTCAATAACGCTACTGATAATAAGGCTCTCTCAGTGCAATAGAAAGCTTTGCTATACTCTTGCTGAACTATTTCTACCTTCCCAAACTGACAACAAATCATTTGATAACTACTTTTTGAGAATTCCTCAGAGTATTCCTGTTCCTTTTGTTAAGTTTCCCACCTCCATGGTAATTTCCTGATTTCCTAATTCTTAATGTCCATGTTCCCATGTTGCCATGTGAAATTATCTCAAAACTCTCTATCAGACCTCTTAAATCAAACTGAATTTACCTGTCATTGGGGTGCTTTGGAAAGAACACTATTGTATATTCCTGTACTGTTTTTGTCTGGGATGGAGTTAATTTTCCTCCTGGTATGGTGCTGTGTTTTGGATTTAGGATGAAAATAATGTTGATAACATGCTGGTGTTTTAGTTGTTGAAGAGCAGTTTTTACCCTAAAGCAAGGACTTTTCAGCTTCTCCTATCGCCCTGCCAGTGAGGAGGCTGGGGGTGCACAAGAAGCTGGGAGGGGACAGAACCAGGACAGCTGACCCAAACTGGCCAAAGGGATATCATATGTTATGACAGCATGCCATATGACATCATGCTGAGCAATTCAATGTGGAGTGGCTGGTTGGAGTGGGCTGCTGCTCAGTAGCAGGCTGAGCATCAGTCACCTGGCAGTAAGCAATTGCGTTGTGCATTTTATTTATTTATTATTATTAATTTCCCTTCCATTTCTGGTCTATTAAATTTTCTCTAGCTCAACCCATGAGCTTTTACTTTGTTTTCCTCCCGATTCTCTCCCCCCATCCCACTGGGTTAGGGGTGGTGGTGGTGGTGAGCAAACGGATGTGTAGTCCTGCCAGGTTAAACCACAATAATTTCAAATTCTAATTTCTTTACTTTTAATTATTTTTAATTTTATTTTTTTACTTTTACACTTTTCTATCAAAAATCCCAAACTTGTTCCCAAGTACAAGTTTTATACTATGTTGTAATTAAAGATTAATTAGTAGTGTTGAGTGAACTAGGTGGTCTCAGTATATTGAAAATTATTTATCATTCACTATTTTTTTGATTATTATGTGGCATAAGTTGTTTTCTGGGTGTTTTTTGAACACAACTATGAAGAAAAAGTAGAACTGGAAAAAGTCTGAATGCGCCATACAATTTTCAGCTGATGTTATCTATAATTTGATTGGCATTTTAATGCCTTAGTATTCTTCCCAAGCAAACAGTGTTTAACGAAGTGAAATAACTTGAAAGCACTTTATAATCTCTGAGAAAAAAAAAATATATATATGTATATATAGTGCTCTTTTTCTGAAATTTTCTTGACTTCTCTTTTGAAAGATACTGAAAGGAAAACACTTGAAGAGAGAAATATTTTAGTTTTCAAATCTCACTTCCACACCAAAGACTGACAATTTCGTACAATACATAGGGAAGATATGACTTGGGAAAATGTCTCAAGATTTTGTCTTCACCTCAGGCAAAGATCCCCATAAAGTTAAAGGTAAAATGATCCATTATTCCCCTTATTATGTCTCCTATTGCCAACAAAATACACTGGTTTATGCTCATATCAACCTGACTGAATGGCAGAAATATTGTATAATGCAGCTAATGGCACCTAGTTAATGGAGGATAATGGAGCAGAAATGTTCACTATTGAACATGTGGAGAAGAGATGCTTTTTTATATCATTAGTTTTTAAAATCCCAAACAGTTAAATTATTTGTCTATACAGTGCAGGAAAAATTATAAGGATTTTGGCACTACACAATGACTCACTAAAAAATGTCCTTTCTCCTTTTACTTCTCTTCTCTCTATCTGGCTTAAACATTCAGAATAACTCTCTGTTATCACTGCTTTTGTGAGGATGTTTACCATTCCACTCTAGGGCACGCAAAAAACTCTTGTGTATAGCAAAAAACACATTATTTATTATTATTGTTGTTGTTGTTGTGGTTGTTGCTTTGTTTTTGTTATTACACCTTATATTATATTATTATCATTATTGATTATTATTTATTATTATTAAATATTTAATATAATTATCATCAAATTGGGAAAAAAAAGATTAAATCTACTATAAAAAAATTAAGTCAATACCATATCTGTAAAAGGTAAACCATAGCCTATATATATATATATATATATTTCTGTTTGTTATATAACATTTTTGCTATTATATAATATTTTCTAGTTGTATCATTTATGATAAAAATAAATCCACTTCCTAAATATATCAACATAAAAGATTGGCTTCTTTTATATACGTGTGAAGGGAGCAAAGCATTTTCATTGGAGTAACTGTTAAATATGGGGAAAAATAGTTATGAAAATGTAATCAAGCACGTGATATACTCTTGTTATATTGTACATAAAAAGACAATACACTTTGGCAAGTTTCTGAAGCCTAATCTCCTCTCTCATTGAATTAATTAGGAATAGGTCCTATAATATTTTTGACTAATAGCTAGCTATTTTATGCAAGTAACACTAAAAGTCAAAGGCAGCAGCTTTTTATACAAGCCTGACTTAATTGTTTTATGTTATTTTTTTCTAAATAACTGTGGCAAGATGCTTGTAAATATCTCCAACTAAGATATATTAGTTCAGGGGTAATTGGAAGAGAAGCTGCCAGTAGAGAAGAGTGTGGGAAGAGAAACTGCCAGTTAACTTTGCTTCAGCTCAGAACATTGTGGTCCTCACAGGAGTCACATTCACCATCCCGTTGATACCATTAAAAATAAAGACTAGCTGTAGGAGCTTTGTTTGTTTGTTTGTTTTCTTCATTTATTATTATTATTATTATTATTATTATTATTATTATACTCTACTGATGTTAGAATGAAAACATTTAACATTTGGCAACTGGTAAGACAATGGGAAAAAAAAATAAAGAACATAAGTAGATTTTTCCACTTGGAAAGAGTTCCCAAATATTTAATTTCTGCTTGAAATATTTGTACACATAATTTAGAGAATAAACATTAATCTGTAAGATATTAAATCTGGTACACTTGCATACACTCCATGGAAAAATCTGTATGCATATCTTTGTATGGGAAGAAAAGGAGATTAAAGTTATTTAAGTTATTTATTAAGTTATTTAAAATCTGAATTCTCAAAAAAAAAAAAAAAAGAATCCAAGATTCCCATACAAGCTCAGTATTTTCATAATATATAATATTCATAATTCATAATACTAGAATTCTGACCAATTTTAGACTTTTTCCTTTAAAATCTAATACTTCAATATTTTTTCCCTGTAAAGACAAACGTGAAACATACAAAAAAAAAATGCACAGAATAATATTTTATGCACTGTATGATCTTGAGGTCCAAAGCCTACTAAACCTTTCCTGGATTTGGCAATATATTTTTGCTATAAATTCTTGCTCTTCAGCGCCAAAATGAAGCACCATTTTTCAAGGACTTCTCAAGCTTTCTGTCTTACCCAAATTCCTTCACGTATTTAACACAAACCTTTCAAAAATCTGTCATTTATCCAATATTTTTTTCCAATATTAATTAAATTGGAAATTCTATCAGAAAAAAAAAAGTACAGTACAGACACCCTATTTTTATCAGGTAAAAGAGAGGTAGGATATCTGAGTTCTTTCCTATTTGTCCAGATATTCTGATTTAGCAAATAAAATAATAACAATAACAATAACATTAACAATAACAATAACAAACAATTTATTGAAAATGAAAATAATGATAGGTCCTTCAATTGTTGTAAAGTTCTCTGAATTGCAGAAGCATTATGAAGCTTTACAGGTGCAGCCTTGCAAGTGAAACTTTACAAGGTGAAAACTTCTCACTATTCCAGAAAACATGCGTAGGAATCGACTTTCTTTACAGGACAGTAAGAAATAGAACTTAACAAGACCAATTTTGAGCTAAAAGGAACTAACCACAGCTGGAAACAAGCAAGACTATTCTCAGAATTCTGTGGCTAAGGATTTGATTTATCTCAGGCTAACCTCATTTTACTACGTCCAGTTAATGTGTGCATGAGAGACATTCATGCATCTGATTGCTGCAACACTATGGTACCAGCAGAGTTCAGTTTCTTTTATTCATTCAGAGGCAATCTGTCTCCTTTGTATTTGTCTTTCAGTTTATTTGCATCAACTTCCAGCCTTGATGAAACTTATTACTTACCACTTGCGCTTTCAAGTTGACTTTATCATTTTAGATTAGAATATGCAATGAATTCCTTTTAGCTGCCAATTATACTTTATAAATGAATAAAGGCAGTATTTTATATAACATGTTAGGCTTTTTTGGCTATATTCAGGGAAGTACAAATAATGTTCTTAACAATATTTCCTGGCATTAATGATAACTAGTATCTCATACTAATTAAAATTTCTGAAGTATCTTTTACCTGAAAACAAAATCAAAAACATAAATTATTCTTTATTTCACCACAGAAGGAGTTGAACAAGCACCTGAAAATTTCATTCATAAGCAGTTACAATTAAGCATAAACAACACATCCTCTAGGAATCTGTTGTTTCACAGTCTATCTTCAGTGAGGGAAGGACAGTAGCTCCTTAGACTTCTGAGGGTTCTCAAAGCAATGAAACAATGCATGAACTCTTTCCTGCTTTGAAGGACACAGTTTGCAAATCACTCTGAGATAGAAGTGAGAACCAATAAAAAGCCATACAAGCAAGTATCTGTTTTCCTTTTAAGATTTTTTTGTATTTGTTGTTGGACTAGTAACTTTTAATAATGACAATTTTACTAATGAATAAAGTTTATATACATGTTTGAACAAACTTTAATAAAAGAAGTTAAGATTTACTCAATTCATATTCTAGTCCTATTCCTTAATTGCCTGCTACCCTTATAAAGAGCTGTTATCTTTTTATAGTTCAGGTTTCAGTGTTATTGAAATGATCTGGAGAACCTGTCTTTCAGTAAGAAAATCAGATTAATTTAATAAACTTATTTTACCAATGGCCTTGCCAATATATATAAATCACTAATAAGCTGGTATGTAAAGTTATACATTGTATTATTCATTGTTTCTACAACAAGGAACATTAGGGGCAGAGAAAAGAAGGAATAAACAAATGAAAATGAAAGTTGGTTTGAAAATATTATTCTCTGCAAACTTAGAAAAAATTATTTTGGACTGAGCTTTGTTTTCAGGTTTTAATATGAGTTTAAGACCAATGTTATTTGATTGCAGAAAATTTTACAGAAAGAAGCATCAAAACATTTTTAAAATGTTTAACTTGAAAAATATTGGATTTTCTTGGTCTTGACTTGCAGACACTATATCTGCATCAAAAATGAAGTCTGGATGAGGATGAAGTCTGATGTGGACATCGCAATTAGAATGTTTTGCTTCTGTCTACATCCAGTTTCTTCTCTGCCTTCATATCCCCTCTCCTGTTTTCTTTGGGATTTTTTTGTTGTGTTGTTGAAATCATAGAATAACTCAATAAATAAAGGGACTTGTATAAATATCAATATCTTTCCTTGAGGGAAGGCAACAACCCCAAAAAATCTAGCAAATATTTTAGAATTTGGCTACTTGGTATTAGCTTTCTCCTGGGATTCTGGGTGCAGCCAATGGCAGTGCTATCTTGATTGAATGATGCCACCCATTGAGATACATTCTTTGGAACAAATAACTGTGCCAGAGACTGTAGGAAAAGAAAATGCACTCCAGAGCAGAGCATTTAGACTCAACAACATTGGTACGAATGTCAGGAAAACAAGGGGAAATTCTGTGCAGTTCTGTGAGGTAAAAGTTAAAGAATTACTTTTGATACGATAGATATTTTTTCATGTTCATTTCAAGTATCTGTGAAATATTCTGTTAAATCATACAGTTGTAACAGGAATCCTGTGGGTCACTATTCACAATATCACAGAATTGTTGAGGTTGGAAAAGATGTTGTGAGATTATCTTGTCTAACCCCCCTGTTCAAGCAGGGCCACCTAGAGGAGGTTTCCCATCTGCATCCAAATGGCTTTTGAATATATCCACAGATAACGACTCCATAAATTCTCTGGGCAACCATTTTCAGTGTTTCACCACACTCAGAGTAAGAAAGGATTTTCTTGTGTTCTGCTTATTGAAGCAGGTATGCTTTAATTTGTGCTGATTGCATCCTGTCTTTTCACTGGGCAGTAACAAAAAGAGCCTTAAAGGATATTGTATCTACAGATGAATGTGGAGAACAGTAAGTAGGGATAGGAAATGAAAGACAAAGTCTAGGAAATGTTAGGAAAAAGAAACAAAAAATCAGGATGTCTTTTCCTAAAATGTGAGTAAGAGTGTTGAAGGGAATAGATAAAACATAAAATAATGGAAATTTTTATTTTCTGATTTTCATTTGTTTCTCTGCCTTCTATACCTTCTATTATTAATTAAATGAAGCTAGGTTTTGAACAGACAGGTTAGTAGAGAGTGGCAATGCATTTTTAGAAGAAATAATAGAACTGGAGAAAAATTACTGACTCTGAAAAAATGAGTGAATGTTCAAATTCAACCTAAGTGAAGGATAGGAAGAATTATTCTATTTTAATGTATTAATTTATTAATTAATTCATAATAATTATGGTGTCTTCTTTTTAGGTTATTCTAAGAAACTAATGGCAGAAGCTCTGATTGTGATTTAGTACAGTTTTTGGAAGACACATCAAATAGGGTATTGAAATGATGTTGAAATTGAAATTGATGATGAAATAACATCTCGCCCAGACATACCATCACGCCAAATGTTTTTATTACCATTCTTAATTAGACATGCTTCAATAAGAGGACACTAAAACATGTATATTATTCTCTCCTTTACTTAATTATAAGTTCAAGTCCTAGAGTAGAATTCACCCAGCCTTGTCTTGTTTCACTGCACCAAAGTTATATGTCTACATTTATCTTTTTCACTCTGAGCTCGTAAGTTAATTGGATAAAATAGTCTCCCGAGAGGTACTTATACTTTTCTAATTGTTATGGTTTCACACTGATAGACAGCTAAGCTCCACCACACCACTCTCTCACTACATCTCCTCAAAAGGACAGGGGGAGAAAATGTGATGGTAAAAGTCTCACAGTTTGAGATAAGAAAAGGTAGATCATTCACCAATTACCATGACAGGCAGAACAGATTAATTTATTGCCTATTAATAACAGACTAGAGCAGTAATGAATGAAAAGCAAACTAAAATCACCTTTTCTACCATCCATCCTCTTCTACCTCTTCCCTCCTGACCAATGCAGAGGAATGAGGAATGCGGATTGCAATCAGTCCATAACACTTTGTTGTATGCTGCTCCTTCATAGTCATTCTCTTCTGCTCCAGCTTGGGGTATAGTCCTTCACAAACTGATCCAGCATGGGCTTTCCATGGACAACAGATCTTCAAAAACTGCTCCAATATGGGTCCATACCAAGGTGTCTACCTTTCAGTAATGGATTGCTCCAACATAGGTCTCCCACTGGTCTCAATCTGCCAGATCACCAGCTCCACTAGGGGCTATTCTCCACAGTACTGGCCCAGAGTTCACTCTTACAGGGGCTCTCCAAGGCTCCATCCCATTTCCAGTCATATCCACCTGCTCCAGTGTAAGGTCCTCCATGGGCTATGGCATCTGCTCAAGCATGGTACAAGATGGGCTTCAGGGGGACTGTGGAATAATTGCTGGAGGTGACTTATTGAGACTAAGGGTATGTCCACATCTTAAGAGAATGTACGACAATGAGGAAAATTCCAGGGTGAGATGCAGCAGATATGCAAGGAATCTGTTCCATGATAGTCCCTTTGGCAACATAACCTGCAACCTTAAGTATTGGTAACACCAGGGGAGCTTGGTGTGCTGACTCTAAGAGACATAGCACAGAGGGCGGAGCAAAGTGAAGGCAACACGGCCAGGCTCTGTGCTATCACTGAAGGCATGGAGAACTTGATGTTACTATGGAACTGATAGATTGCATGGCCAGCTCTGACTCTAACTGATAACCAAAGGATGTCCTTTGGGTGAACTTTGCTCATTATAATTCCATTATAATGCCAAAACACACCTCCATCCCAAAGGCTACCCATCTCCAAGGTGTGACTGCTCCTCACTGAGTATGTGCTCTGAATTTTTCTAAGCCTATACCTTTAAAGCAAAATCTAGAAAATTTTATACCAATCACAATGAAGACACATAAGAGTAGAGTCACTCAAGTTCCACCTAAAAGTGAGAAAATAGTATAAAAATGGCTCAAGAGAGGGAGAATTTTAGGGAAAATACCATCACAGACAAGCTGGGAGGATGTCACTGATTTCTGGGATCAGTCAATGGGCTGAACTTCCCTTCCATACGGACTCCTTTAGGATGAGATGCAAACTCATGGTTAAATCAAGTGCTCCCCCAGGAACACGAACATTCTCTGTAGAGTTGTTTCATAAGTTAACTTATATGTTAACTTGTGAAACAAGTATATAGGTTGTGTTAGTCATAATCTTGGTATTTGCATGTGTTTTGCAGACTGGAAATCACTGGCAATCCAAAAGAACGTGTACTTTTGTTGCTTCAGTAAATGATGCCAGTCATTAATCTACTAGACTAAAAGTGTATTGCACTATTTGTGCATCCGTGATTATGGTAATTCAATATATTGAAGGTGATTGGACTTTAGTGCTGAATTGGGCATCATTCAAAATCTAAGCCCAGCTGCTCCCACCACCTCTGATATCTGAGAAGCTGAAACACAAGGGAGTTTAGGTCCTGCCAAACTTCCTTACCCTTTAACGCAAAATGGACAGCCTAGTCCATCATGGCCACTCCACAAGCTTCAGGAGAACTTCTGCTCTGGCACCTGGAGTACCTTCTCTCCTCCTTTTTCACTGACCTTGGGTCAGTGATGTCTTCAGGGATGTCTCTCTCTACATTTTCTCATTCCTCTCTCCCAGGTGTTGTTGTGCAGTATTTTTTCCATTTCTTAAATCTGCTCTCACAGAAGTGCAACCAATGTTGCTCATTGACTCAGGTTTGGCTGGTGGTGTGTCTCTTTTGGATATAGCTGGAACTGGCTCTTACCTAACCTGGGGCAGCTTCTGGGCTCTTCTCACAGAAGCTACCCCTGCAGCTCCTTGACCCAGCAAAACCTTGACACATAAGCCCAATATATTCCACCACCACACTTTTATCTATAATGGAACTTATTGCAGTTTAGATGAAGACAACTGAATATTACAAAAATTAAATTATATGGGATTAGTAAACTAATGGCTTAACTGACCACTAGACAGGGTATCTGTTTAAAATGAACCTGACTTTGCTAACATTCTTTGTTACATATTGAATGTCCAGTTTCTTTTACATGTGCGTGATAAGAAATTACAAAATTGTCAGATGATTCCTAAAAAATAATTTCTCTTTTCTAGGTCATCTTAGTAGTGACTGTCTCACTGTGGAGAGCTGTGGAGAGTACAGAGTACTAGCAGAGTTTTGTTTATTATTTTATGTGTTTATATTATTAAATTATTATAGTTTCTTGGTTTTGTTATATTCAACATATATCAGTGCTATCAATCAGCTATTGCATTATGATAATTGCCCAGAGAAGTTATTGATGCCTGGAAATGTTTGAGGCCAGATCTGATGGGGCTTTGAGAAACCTGATCTAGTAGAAGGTGTCCCTAACCATGGCAGGGAGGTTGGAACTAGATAATCTTTAAGGTCTCTTCCAACTGAAACAATTTTATGATCTAATAATTGCACAATCAGCATAACATTATACGGAATTAATAATTTGCTTTGATTTGCATACTAAATAAAACAGATGTTAACCATTTTATCATTATGCAGTATGTGTTATTTCAGTCTCAGTCTGAATGAATATAACCCTTTAATATTGAAGGATGCACTTAATGATGAGTTCCAAGACTTTTGGAATGGGACAAATGGGAATTTCTTCAAATCATCAAGAACTGGACATGTTTTATATATGTTTCTATAATCTCACTTGCATAGATCGTTTTATAAATTGGCATAAATGTGTTGACCACGAAGAGTGACAATAAACTGCCTTTGGTATAATATAATGAAGAATCAGGATTGCCCTCTCTTCTTGTGCTTATTTTGAGACTTTCTTGGACCTTTATCATTACTCATTTACTTTCTGCTTTAATGTTTTTAGGGAGTTGCAGACCACATAAATCTCACTGAGGGGGAACCTTTGTGTTAAAATCAGCCTGATGTGTTTCTTGTTATGCAGAACTGTCTAACTGTGGGAAGCTCTTACTGTGGACTGAGAATTTCCCAGACACTCAGCTGAGAGCAGAAGTGTTGATTGCATGAAGTTCTCTAAAGATTCAGGTTAATGTACTTAAGTTACCCAAGAAATTTGAGAAGTGTGATTTGGTCATGTTATTCATCCTGAATTATCACTCTGACAGTGCTGTAACCTCTTTATTCCCAGCTAAATAGAAAATTAAAACATGATACAGAGATCTAAGTTTTAAATTCTACTCTACCTTTTAAAAACTGAACTGGTTTCTTTGGTGAGCATCCTGATAAATTAACAAGTTTATATCCTATGATCTCTATTATTGAGAAGATGAGGATAGCCAACATGTCCTTTACTCTACAGAAGAGATATGAAATAGACTGGATTACTCCTAGCAGATCACATAAAGTTTTTTTGACTCAAAAAACTCAAACACAGAAGTCAACATTTCCTAGGTCTGAACATGTGCCTTGGGAGCTCTGATCTGAGGTCTAAAGGACCTGCTTCTCTTGCCTGGCTTCACTTCCCTCCCTCTTCTCATCTACTCCCGATGTTTGAGCAGCAAAAAATGTCAGTGACAAAGCTGGAAGGGAGAAATGCAGCCTGTGTTTCTTATATAGCTAATCAATAGAGGTTAATGTTATGCCTGGGTAGAATGTCTCTCCCTTTTCAGATTTCAGTCTCTCTCTGTGGATTTGACAGGAAACTTAAATACTTTTTTTTTTTTTTAGTCAAATGCAATTTTTTATTATTCTGCAACAGAAAACCAGGCAAACTGTGCCAGTAAGGGGACAGGATTTAATGTTAATTGATTCTTTCTCTCTAATTGGGTTATTATAAATCCAGCTAGAAAGTGGTGAAGATGTTAAGATCTAAACCCAATTCCAACTGCAAACTTTACAATAAAATTTTAAAGCGTGAATTTTGTGACTCAGTAAACTTTCCTATGTGGCTATAGACAGCTAAGCCGTGTGACTTCATCTGTTTGAAGAAACATTAAAAAAATAAAATGTTATAATTAATGTTATGATGATCATTTGTTTCATTATTTTGCAATCTTGTGGAATGTTTTGAAGGAGACAAAAATATATCAAAGGACACGGAGAGTTGAAGGAACAACAATAGTTACAAAAAATCTGGGGGAACAGAGCTGTGTAGAAAGCTCCTGAATACCAAGGTTTGCATGTTCATGGAGACTATCAACAGTTCCTGTCTTTCAGGGCCATGCATAATGATAGCAAAAGTAGGAAGTTCTTCCTATAACTGGTTGCCTGCAGAAACTTTCTGCTGAAAAATGATAAAAATATATTTAATCATTAAGGTTTAATTCCATATAAATCAAGTATAAAATGAAAACAGGGTTTTAATCCTTCATGACCAGTGGAATAACTGGTGAATCCAACAGATGGAAAGCCAGTGGCAAGTCTGTCATCAGGCCTGAAATCATAATGAATCCAAGAAGCGGCTATGGTAAAGTACTGTATAGTAATATAAATATATTACAGAAAGCTTAAACACTTACGCAGCCAGGCTTAGTTTATATAGGTTAATTGCAGGGAAGGTAGCTGAAGAAACTTGAAAAAATTATATGTGTGTATAATGATATATATATGTGTTATCATTATATATATGTGTATATATATATATAATGTTCAAAATCTAGAATACTGGACTTTGTTTAATTAAATTAATATGAAAAATAAAGTTGAAAACTAATGAAAAAGTGTGTATTGCATAGTTAAATGTTACTCCATATATTACACAGCTGACCATAAAAAAGTTTTGTAGTGTTCATAGTAAATGTTTGAATGAGTAAGACTTTTGACAAGCCTAGCTGATTGGAAATTATGCAGACTGGTAACGCAGAAGTGGTAATGATTTGCTTTTGACGTAGAAGTTTATCGGGTAATCAAATTCCTGTAATAAATTAATTTATTTTACTATTACATGACAAAAAATGTTTTGATAGTAAACTGTTTTAACAACAGAATTTAGCTAAGAAATTAGGAGAGTTACTACAGCAATAAAGGAATTTCATGGAGTGTATTCAAGGTTTTTGCATGACTGTTAATGTTACAAATATAGAAATGATGTGAGTGTAAACTGTGATTTAGCTAATCATAGCCAATGAATCATAAAAACTATTTTGATATATTATTATGTATGATGTATAAGAAATGTTTGTTCATTATTTTTCATGGCTATATTAAGAAGGGAACAAAAGGAGTTGCTCAAGCGGCGGTAAAAACCTCGAGACATCCTGCCTGTTGATGTCTCGAATATACGGTTGAGAACTTTGTGTAAACAGTACAATTACCAACCCGATAACCCACTGCCCTATCTTAAAAAAACTAACATGACCAAATAAGGAGGAGAAACGCTGCAAACTAAGCAGAGGAAGACTACTGCCTTCATCTGCGCGACCACCAGAGGGACAGAGGCGACCCCCTAGCAACAATCGACGCAGCCGCAGTACTAGAAAGGGGCCACGTAACCCCGGAAGAACCTGATGATAAAAGGGGACTGCAAAAGGGGGAGGGTGCGTGCCGTTTGGAGGAGCATGGACTCCCCGGCCACCCAGCGCTGTTTTGCATGCTGATCGCTTACTCAATAAACTAATCGACTTACTATAAATTCTTTCTGGCTAAAGAGTAATTTATAACATTATGCATGCATGTTAAGCAGTTAAAAAGAAAAAAAAAGAAAAAAACAACAACAACAAAAAAACACCTTCACCCCTTCCCCTGAATTCTTCTGAGAAACCTAAAATCATTAACTTAACAATATAATAAGCAATATACAAGGAACTCTGAAACTCTAGTTTTGTTTTGTTTTGTTTTGTTTTTTCTTCTTAGCAAAAGCAAACTTCTTAATGAATGTTGGGCAAATCAACAACAACAAAAAAGAAGAGACACTCAAGAGTGAACTTTAGTCAGTCTTTTTATTTGAAAGACATATAATTCACAGGACATTGATCAGAGGTGTGATGTTTCTGTTACAGTATATGCTTGCCAGAAAATCAAAGAGGGATAAGGATTCAAGTTCTTTTAATGTCTCAACAAATAGAATTAATATCTTGTAGATAACTCTAGTTGAAATAGAAAGCCACTATAAATCTTCAAAGATAGTACTAATAGGCTGTCTCTTAACAGTAAAGGCTAAAATATGAGCTGAGAACTTTTAGACACGCTGTAATCTGGAGATAACTGCACCCAGCAGACTGTAACAGAGAGAAATACAACAATCCGTTCTTGCTGCTAATAAGATGTAAAATACATAAATGAAATGAACAAAAAAAAAAAAAAGATGAAATAAAGTAGTAAAATACATAGTAGCCCTTACGAAATATGTGATTGAAATACTCAAGATAAGTATTTCTCTACATTCTCTACATTCACTGTAGAGAATCAAACCCTGTGTCATATGCTGCTTTATACTATGCTATTTAGTGAAAAGAAAAAAAAATAAATCACAAGACCTGACTGATTTCTTTAAACCATTTTTCAGAATATCTACCAGATCTACTCTGATAATAATGTATGAAACTAGTGTTCTGTCTATACATCGTTCAAGGCAAAATTAGGGTTTTGTCATACGATGACTATACAGTATTTAACAATACAGCTATATTGGTTTTGTTCTGAAATAATTAACTGAGTTCCAATACAAATGAAACAAGTCTGTTTACAGGAATGTGGTGGTTTAACAATGATGGGCAGCTAAGCACCAGCATGCTGCTCTCACCCTCCCTCCTCAACAGAACAAAATATAATAAAAAAAAGAAGTCTCATGTGCTGAGATAAGGACAGGCGATCACTCTCTAACTGCCATCATGGGCAAAACAGACTCAGCGTAAGAGAGATAAATATAATTTATTGTCTATTAATAACAGACTAGAGCATTAATGAACAAAAAGCAAACTAAAAACACCTTCCCTGCCATCCATTCTCTTCTACCTCCTCCCCCCTGACCAATGCAGGGGAACGGGGAACTAGGATTGCTGTGAGTCCATAACACTTTGCCATCTGCCACTCCTTCATAGTCACTCTCTTACCTTGCTCCAACATCAGATCCCTCCCATGGGATGCAGTACATAGTTACACTGTTTTTATTTCTGGAAAGTTATACATTTTAACAGAAACTTAAAGGAATAGGCTAATTTCAATTCAAATTTATTTTTTTATAAAAATTCCACATTAGCTTTTTTTTTTTTTTTTTTTTGGTAAAAAAAGCTGAATACTGTAGCTGAATACCTTGGGAAGTCTTTTTTACACATTTTTTTTGCATCCTATTAGAAAATCTGAGTTGTACCATTTATACTGCTAGAAGGTTTTATTAGTAGCAGCAGAAATTATTCAGTTTTTAATAATCAAATTAAAACTGAGCAGGGATTTTACAGCATTAATTGTCCATCATAGAAATGCACATAGTTGTACTGTTATTATAACCTTGAACGAGAGTTTATTTTTATTTTATCTGACAGCTGAAGGCAATCTCTGTAACACTTTACTTATTTTAATTTTTATTTTCAAGATCAATATTTAGGAAAAACAAGCAGATGATATTCATCATAAATAGAAGTTATTCTAGAATTTCTAAACTGTCATGAGTGGTTTTTGATGCTATTTATTGCTAGTGAAGAAGTTAAAAAAATATTTTTCTCTTGCATGAAAGAATAGGAATAATAAGAGCTATTTATCTGTGATAAATAAACTGACTGTGATAAAGAAACCAACAACCATCACACTCAGGGCTGAAAATTAGGGATGAGAGAATCAGGTATATAAGGGAACTTTTGAGAATTTCATATTATTAACAATAAGAAATGCAAAAGGCAAAAGAAATACAGAAATTACTAGGAAGGAAATAAGTGTAAAAGGACAATTAAAAAAAGAAGAATTTAATACACACCAGTGGGTATATTTGCGCTTTGTATTAGTATGTGTGTTGCGTTTTTTGTGTGTGTTTTTTTTTTTCTTTTTTATTTTAGAAATGTTGCAAATATGGCTTTTGAATTTAACATATATTAATAGAATCTTACTCAAAATTTCTACGAAAAGCAATTCCTGAGGCGTGGAGCATGAGGCTTTCTTTGTGTGCCTGTTTATGTTCAGGTGTCTGCAGCTCAATTGTGTACTAGAAAAATCTGCTAAATAGCAGAAGAAAAACTGTTGTTTGTCCATATAAAAGTGGAAGTATATGTTAGACATTCTTGTGACATTCAATATGTTCAGCATGCCATAAAATACAACGTTCTTAGCTTTTTGTTGTTGTTGTTGTTGTTTGTATGTATGGTTTTTTTTTCCCTCTTTGGTGAAAAATAAGTAGATACTGAAATAACCTCTTGGGTGATGAAAAGGTGATTTTTTTTTTCTTTGAAAATTTAATTTTATGGTGAAGTACTCCTTCAAAATGTCTTTGCATTGTTTGTGGGAAAATATCAAGACCACCCCTTAAAGTTAGAATAAACTTTTTTTTTCTCCCTTTTCAGAAATATTTAAAAATATGGAATTGGAATTGCTTTTAATTTAGACTATCTGTAATATCATAATTCAGTAAAACAAAGCAAATCTTTTTATTTATTTATTTATTTAAACAATGCAGCACCACAGTGGTGCAGTGAGTCCATATCAAATGCAGTGGACTGCAGTGAGTTTTATGGTAAAAAGACTAGATTCAGTTTCATTCTGCATAATTCGTAGTGTTTGAACACTATGATGATGGTAGATGGGTGGGAAAGCCAATGACAAATTATAGAATATTTCAAATAACTGGGTGTCTCTCGCATCATGGCAATATGGATTCTCAAGAAATTTATTCTCATGCTTATTAGATTGCTACCAAGTCTTGCTGAGGCCACAAATAAGATAACCTATAATGATTTTCAAACACTTGGTGGTAACTACCACAGAATTCAATATTTAGTTTGTTATGAGAGGTTTAATTCAGTACTGAGGATGCTCCACAGTGTTTACTTTAAAATAAATACTCCACTGAATAAGACAGTGTTATCATTGCTTTCTTGCTATTTCACATAGAAATGGGAAGGAAAGTAAGTCTCCTGATTTCTGTTTAGAAGGGAAAGGCGGCAGAGAAAAAGGCTGTGGATAGTTATGACAGAAGGTAAAGAAAAAAAGTGCATATTTGGAGGATAAGAACTGACTCTGAGGATGTGAGAGTGGGGAATGTCATGAATGGGAGCAGATATGGTCTTAAAATGAATCTAGAATGAAAATTAGGTGTAAGTAAAACAAAGACCAAAATCTCTGTGAGGAAGAAGTGATGATAGAAGCAAAGACGAGGAGAGAAGCATGTATTTATGAAGGATCTAGGGAAGAGAGGAGAGAACTGAAACAGAATCAACTCACGGTACAAGAATCCAGCATTTCTCTAAATCTGAGCACAAGGGCAATTTCAAGCTTATTCTCTGGAGTGTGAGGTGGAGTGTAAGTACTGTGATCATTCGTATTTATTTATTTAGTTAGTTAGTTACTTAGTTATTTGTGATCTTTTTCTTTCAGCAGGGAGGATGCAAACATAGAATTAGTTTTCTTCAGGGGACCTTTAAACAGGGTAACTCAGGAAACCTTTCTGTCTGCTTCTGTAGGTCCCTGCCTCAGGCAACACATGCCTCTCTGAAAGAGAGATTGTCCCACGTATAATGTCCTTGATCAGTACACTGATTTCATGTATTTCAAGATTTATGTCATAATGAGATGGGATTTAATGAAGAAAATGTGATTGTGTAACTAAATGTTGTCTACACTTTAAGATACTGAAGAAATTGAAAATTATTTACAGAACTGCTATTGTTATCATGAAAAGATTTGGAAACGTACCCTAGAGATGCAATAAGTTTAATTTCTTTAGTTTTCAGAATAATAGTTACAGAATTTGGTGATCATGTGTTATTAACAAGCAACACAATGTATAAGAGATTCTACACTGACATCAAGATAGAGCAAAATGTAATAGCTAGAAGCTGAAACAGATAAAATCCTATCTAAAAATCACATTCTTACATTGAGAGTAATAATTGAAGCAATAAAGATTGTAAAGAGTTTTTTTGTTTGTTTGATTGATTGATTTTTAATTAAATGTCCCAGGAGGAATGGAGGATCATCTTAATCCATGCCTTACAAATATATCTCAGTTAACAGACTGATTTATCAGAGGTTTCTGATACACGAATGATATCATAAAACATGTATCAAGTTAAAAGCATTAAAATAAAGCAAGATCCTGTTTATTTTCTAATTAGTGGATCCACTGCTAGTATACACTTTGAAATATGTTTCTCATGCTGCTTTTTTGCTGAGACTAGGACATTGTGTAGCCACATGATCACATATAACAATAACAGTACCATGTGTGAAAAAGTACTATTTAGGAATTACGACATGGTGTTGGACAAAAATTAAAAGACTTATAAATAATAATACCAGTGAGTCACTAATATTTGGCGTACAAAAAATCATTGGTTTGAACTCTTTTTTAGCATAGAAGCTCACCATTATTTAAAACAGATTCACCTAGCAAATGTACTGGAGGAAGTAATGAAAGTAGCAAAGAAGTATTTAAAATCCACAATAACTACACAAAAGAGAAAAAAAATACTTTCTTTTACCTTTTGCCAATATTCTCTAGCCCACAGCTCTGAAGGCTTTGTTGTAGCAGGGAGATGTAGTAGAGCACTTCGATTCTCCCATCCTTGGCCAGTGTCTGATGGTCAAGAAGAAGCCGGAAAAGCTTGGTGCCATTATTGGTGAAGTGTAATAATACCGAGAGTTTCATAACATGGGTAAATGTCTTGAATTGCACCAGGTCTATCAGGCTACTTGTGATGTCTCTCTGCACATATTTTCTCATAGGAGGCACTATTGTATCAAAAAATATTTCTGTTCCTATCAGAACATAATCCTGTGACTTGGGATGTCTGCAGATGTCTGCTAACCTTTGTTCATCTACTCTGTACCTTTATTCTTTTATGACTGTTTATTACCTTCCTTGTACTTCATTACAGTATCTGTCCTGTATTTCAGTCTTTGTCAAAATTAAGTTTCAAATATTTTATTACCAGAACTTTTTAAAACATATAAAGTTGACTTCACGAAGGGTTTTTTTCCTTTGTTATCAAAGTTGTCGTATTATTTGGAATTGATACTGTTCTGCTTAACCTTACATAAAGAACAATATACTGGCCATGGTTGTTTTTAATTTTAAATAAGAACTTTACATTTGGTCCTGGTCTCCCTTTAATCTTTAATACCATTCACAAAGAATCCTCTACACTACAGTGTTGATAACTGTGATGATAGTCTAAATTTATGAACACAAACTATTAAGAATTGCATCTTTTATTGAAGAAAGACATAAATGTCTTATTCTCATAATAGTAGGGAAAATTAATGCACTTGACAGGTAAAAACAAAAACAAACAAACAAAAAACCACAAATTTTAGAAAAATCCACATTTGTTTCCTATTATTTCTATAGATATGCCAATTTTTTATGTTAATACATGTTTTTGGTGGCCTGAATCAGCATATGAAAAGCAGATTGTTGCCATCTTCTAAAAAGCATATTAGGTATGAGGTCCTGAGGTCCTTTTTTTTTTTTTCCCCCAATATTCTACTTCAATAATAGCTATTTGTAAAATACATATCTTAAAAAAAATAACGTCCTACATTAAAGCCTTTTGTTCTGCCTGTCCATCAATGCTCCCTTCAAGATGTACTCCTGAAAGTTTGTAGAGTGTTCAGAGGTAAAACTAGGTTGATCAAAACCAGTCAAGTTTCAAGTCCTATGTTAAATATGGCTATGATTACTTAAACAAAAGAGAATCAATTTATTGAGAATAATTTCCATTAATAAAAATACTTTTTTTTAATAATCTTATAACTTTTCAATAAAGGGCAAATAGAACGAGTAGCCTTCATTTAAGAAGCAGGACAAGAAGAGGTTAAGTCATCTGATCTGTTTCCCTTGCTTTCTTGCTTGTGAAACCGTTCAGAAAGACTGAATAAGGAAAAGTAGAATGTAATATGGGGTGCTAGTGTTCCATAGTTAGTGAGAATAAAATATCTACTCTAACCTCTATTTCCTCCTGCGTCATTTCAGTTTTAATTTTTGTCATTCAATTTTACTAACACTGCAAAAAATAAAGAAAAATGTACATAAAATTATATATTACATATATATGCCAGAGTCCTGAAGCGTTAAATAGAACTTTCCAGCAGACAATCAATTCCTATACTTCCAAAATAAGCAAAACAAACCAAACAAACAAACAAAAAAATGAGTCAAAACTGTCAACACTCTTCACTGCTAATTCTAGGTATCATACTATTCACGATTACCCTTCTCTAAGGGGAAAAAACAAGAAAGTTAATTCTCTAATCAGACAAGCAAAAGAATGTACATATGTTTGACTTTCAAATGAGTATACAGTTGAACTTTACCCCAAGCTTTCAATTTAACACGGAACAAAAGCAAAAAATAAATTTAAAAAGCCTTAACATGAATGTTCAGGCTTTTCATTATAAATAAAACTGATAAAACCCTGCATGATTAAACCACAACAGAGTGGTTTTAGCCTGGACATTAATGAACCATCTTTCTCAAATTTACAGTAAATTGAGATTATACCAGATAATCATTATTGAATTGGCATATGTAATGTATAAATTCTCTGTTATTAATAAAAGTGAAAGGGGATAGGACCAGGGCAACAAGAAGTTTGATGCCAGTAGGTTCATGAAGGAAAAGAAAAAGGAGAAGAAGAAATAAAAGAACAATTCTTCCTCTTTAAAAAACAAAACAAAACAAAACAAACAAATAAACAAATAAACAAACAAAAACATTTAGAAACTAAGGAAGCCTAATGTATCCCCCAAAATATCAGGAGACTTACTGTATTTTAATCTCTTCTGTTTATTTTAATAGCAGGTTATAAATTTAGGAGGTGGTTTAATCCAGAAGGAATGTGGATAATACTCCCTTTTCACTTTGTCAGTGAAATATCTTGCTTATTGTTAATAAACTATGTATTATTCATTTAAGGGGAGAAACTGAAGGACACAGATGACTTTCAAACATACAAAATCCTCACAGTGCGACGGTTTTTGACTCTCTGTCACTTCTAGTCAGTCTTTCTTCCACCACAGCTTTTTTTTTTTTTTTTTTTCCCTCTATCTATTCAGATTATCTCAGTTCTGTTCATAAAGATTTTGCTGTCTGTTTACTTTCTCCATAGATCTCCATTGTCACTAAATGTACATAGCACTGGGACTTCAGAGATGAAAGCAATGGTTTTCTGCCATGTACCATGCTGCTTGTCATGGAAAGTAATAATAATAATTGTTATTATAAATATTGCAGATATGTTCTAATATGAGGAGGTGTGAAAATGTGTGGGTACTACAGGATACTTTTGGAGAATGGCGAGTGAAGTTGGGGTGTCATAAGATGCAAGCTACCCTACGCTGCCTGTAAGTGCCTACCAAGTGCCTGCACTGACATTCAGGACTTCTTTGCAATATGACCCAGTGGACATGACTCCGAGCTGGAGTATTCCAATATGCTGAAAGCAAATAAAAGAAAAATGAAAATTTAAAAATATTGTAATTTATCACAGACTTTCTGTCTTGAAAACTTTCCCCCACTGACAAACATGGTTAAATCCATCTGGCAGTTTCCATAGGTATAATAGCAATCAGACATACAGAGATACACTGAAATACCAAATGAAGATATTAGTTTTGTTGGCAAAAGTTGGTCATAAATAAATATAGTCTGTAGAATATTGACTAAAGCACATTGCCAACCAACTCATTTCCTTTGCTGGACTTATTTTGCATCCAGGAAAAATCTGCATTTAACTTCAGACCATATGTGACAGGAAAAAGAGTTTTCATACTTCTGTTATTGAAATATAAAACAGTTCAAAAATTGCAAGTTTTCTGGCTATTGTTATTCTATAATGTGTTGTCATGGAAGAAGATATATAAATATTTCACTTTCTGTTCAAGACAACAATATTTTTTTTCTCAGTGTCCCATTAAATGTACCTGCAAGATGTAATCCATTCAATCATTATTTTAAGGGCTTGACTAGATTAAAAAAAAAAAATCTGGATTAAATGTCCCTAAATAAAAGATTATCATTAGTAACATTAAAATAGTAAACCTGCTCAAGTAGAACTCACTCATTAATTCATGACCATGCATTTAGGATCCTGTTATAATTGTCCTGAGTGTTTGCACCCTCGCTCTGCTTCCATCTGCAGTGCTGTCTTAAAAATTTGAATGTCTTTTCTGTTCAAACTAAGGCTCAATAGTCCTTTGCAGTTTTATAGTATTCAAGCAGATAAGGACAGAGGAATCCCCAAAGAACCTCCTAACAAATTGTGTTTTCCTTTGGGAAGCAATTATTTTGTCCTTAGAGCTTTTAGTATAGTTTCTGATTCTTCCCATACTATATTGCTTGTAGCTCACTGTTTCTGAAAATGTCATAAAACAATATTCGCTGATTCTCATAATCTTAAAAAAATAGAAATAAATTAACATAGACCAAAATATATTCCTATTTTAAAATTTTATAGTTGACTATACTATATATAATATGTTATATAATACATATATGTATACAAGTCATATTTTCAATTATATTTTTAATATTCATGAACACATTTAGGACCATTCAAAGCCCCAGTATTTAAGCTACTAATGTTAATCATATTTAAACAGTGTTCAGAAACATTCTAGATTTTCAGGAATGGGGTAACTCTCAGCTCCATATTAAGAGTCCGCTGCCATTTTTAATTTCCATAGGGAAATTGCATAGGAAATAAAACCAAATTCAGGGAAACATGTAATAGCTATAATTTGTAGCACAAAATTATTTGGCTAGATATTACCTGAAGTGCTTAAACCAGGGAGTAGGAAGCAGAAAATGGGAGTTCAGCTACAGTCAGTGATACTAGTATACAGTCAGTGATAAGATATGGGTAATTTAGAGCTGAAGTACTACCTAACAATTCAAATCACTGTCTAAAGGTGTCTGTCTCCTTCCGTTCATGCTGTAAGAAGTTTAAGCTAGTGTAGGCTAACATACTCACAGAATCACAGAATGGTGATGATGAAGCTTTCCAGCTATATACTTAGTGAATATATTCATAGTTAATGAAAGGAGCAGGATAGTGTACACATATAAAGGTTTGTAAAGCCAGATGGCAAAGAAAAATCCAGTGCCTTATGGGGAAATGAATATGTTGATTTAAGAGAAACTCTTAAGCCCCGTTTAAATTTGTCATAGCTATTGCATTTATATATATATATATATATATATATACATTTTAATTCTATTGATTCCCTCAACAAAACAATTCATATTTGGATTGCTATTTGTAATTCTGTACAATGCAGAGATTATGATAAAGATAACATGAGAATTTTTATGCTATTTTTAAATAGTAAAAAATGTTTCCTGTCCCCTTGATATTACAGTCAAATAGGTAAAGGAAGAAATGATCAGAAGGTAATGAAGTGATTTAGAATCATTCAGCAGATCAGTGTCAGAGAGTAAACAGAATCAGGTTTTCTGATACCTCATCTAGCATTCTGTCTAGCAGGGCAGATGTTATATGCATACATATAACACATTAAACAACATTCTGTCAGGTGTGTGGCATCAAGGAGGTGCAGATATGGTGACCACACAAAAGAAAGCCATGTGCTTCTGGTCCTCTGGCACCTAGTAGGATTAATGTAAAGTTGGGAGCTGTTGTAAAGGTAACATGACTGTAACAAAATGGTTCTGACATAAAATGACTGTTTTAAACACAGACAAAAGAAAAAGTCTGCCAGCCCAAAACTCAGCCAGAGAACCAGAGTCCTTGAAGTGTGACTGACTTCCTCATATGGGACGCTACCTCCCTAGGGGTAGGATCAGAGATGCCACCTGTAAGCTTATGAACTTAGTATAGCCTTTGGACTTTTACCGAATCCTGCTCTTTCATGTGGGTACCAAAAATGTCACAGTAGGAAGTCTATCAAAGGAGATTTCAGGGCCCTAGGAAGATGACTGAAGTACTCAGGAGCACAAGTAGTATTTTCCTCAATCTTCCCAGTAAAGACATGGAAAGAAACAGAGGTCCAGGTCATCGGTGCATGGATCCAAGACTGGTGCCTCCACCACTCCACCAGAAATTTGGGCTTTATAGTCATGGAAGTGCCTTTGAGACAAAAGGTCTGCTCAGGCCTGATGGGACCCACCTGCCTCAATGAGGGAAAGGTTTCTTGGCTTGTAACCTGTCAAGACTGATTGAGAGATTTTTAAACTAGGATAAGTGGGTGAGGGAGATACCATTAGGGACACTGAGGTTAAGCCAAGGGATGGTACAGCACCATCTGCCAAAGCTAATGGTAACATCTGTACCTCTCCAGGGAGCACTGCAGGTTCAGGAGTACATCTGAAATGCTTGTATACCAATGCACACAATATAAGGAACAAATGGGATGAACTGAAAGCTTTGAGCCTTTCCCAGAGCTATGATATCATTGGTATTATTGAGCCTTGATGGAATGAACCCCATGAATGGAGGGCTGTGATGGAGGGCTGTTCAAGAGGAGCAGGAAGGGTAGGTAAGGTGAAGGTGTTGCACTGTATGTAAGGGAGAAACTAGACCGTAGAGCCCTTGACATTAGAGATGACGCGGTAAAGAGCCTCTGGGTGAGGATTAAGGGAGTGGATAGGAAACAAGATATTGTTGTGGCTGTCTATTGACCACCCACCCAGGACAATGGCATAGATGAACTATTCTATAGGCAATTAGGGGAAATCTCTGGATCAGTTACCCTCATCCTTATGGGAGATTTCAACTTCCCATACATAAAATGGGAATATCACACTGCCAGGACAAGCAAGTCTGGGAAATTCCTCAGGTATGTTGAAGATAAAACTTCATGCCAAAAGCACTTACTGAGTCAATAAGGGAAGGTTCTAGATCTGTTGTTTGAGAACAGGGAAGGCCTTGTGGGAGAGGTGGCGGTAGGTTCTTTTGTTTGTTTCATTTTGTTTTGGTGTAAGGAGAAAAAAATCACCCTTGATTTTAAGAGAGCAAATGTAAAGCTTCTCAGAGAGCAAGTGTCTCCTGGGAATCTGTTCTAGAGTGTTTAGGTATACGTGAGAGCTGGTTGCTTTTCAAGAACAACCTTTTAAAAACCCAGAAGCAGGCAATCCCATTTTGTGGCAAGCGAAGCAGCAAGTAGAGCAGAAGACTGGTCTAGCTGAGCAGGGAACTCCTTCTGGAACTAGAGCAGAAGAAGAATATATATGATCTCTGGAAACAAGGTCTGGCTTCACAGGGAGAGTACTGAACTGCAGTTCACAGCTGCAGGGAGAAAAGAAACAAACAAAAAAAGTTTAAAGTTCAACTTGAGTTGGCATTGGCCAGTGTGTCATCAGACAACAAAAAAGGCTTTTTCAAGTATTTCAACAGCAAGAAGAGGTCTAAGGAAAACATCGGGCTGATACTTGATGAAGATGGTTACCTAACAGGTAGGCCTGAGGAAAAGGCAAAGGCATTTGATGTTTTTTGTTTTTTTTTGACTTAATTTTAATAGTAGTGACAGATTTAAGGCTACTCTGTCCTCAGAGTTGGAGAGCCGTGTTTGAAGGAGCATTGACTTTTCATCTATGGTCAACAAAATTTAAGCACCAAAATTGTAAGGGACATTTTGTATTACTTTGAACATTCATAAGTCCATGGGGCCTGATGGATTTCACACCTGGGTACTGTAGGAGTTAGCAGATGTTATAGCTGGACCAGCCTCAATAATTTACCACAGATCTTGGGAATCTGGGGAGGTTCCTACCAACTAGAAGTTAGCCAATGTCATACCCATCTACAAGAAGAATGGGAGAGATGACCCAGGAAACTACCAACTATTCTTAGTCTGACCTCAGTCCCTCGAAAAGTTACAAAGATTATCCTGGGGGTTATTGAAAGGCAATTAAAGAATAAACCAAATACCAGGCAGAGTGAACATGGTTTTATGAAGGGAAATTCCTGTCTTGGTAATTTGATCTCTGAAGTGGTGTGGCAGTTGGGCTAGATGATTTTTGAAGGTCTCTTCCATATGAACTATTCTATTCTAATGCAAGTCCCAGGCAGAGGTTCAGTCACCTTACAGACAGAAATCATCACATAACCCTGAGAAAATTATGGTTTAATTTGAACTCAGTCTCTGACATGGTCAGTTCTGGTTCCAGCTCCACCTGCAGTGGAGTAGTTGACTGATGTGGTCGGGGCTACCAGAGAGAGCCAGCAGGAACTAGCAGGTCTCTTGAGAGTGGCTGGAGAGACCTAGGCAGGGATAGAGCAATCCCCGCCTTCACCCTTCCAAATGAACTATTCTATTCTATTCTATTCTATTCTATTCTATTCTATTCTATTCTATTCTATTCTATTCTATTCTATTCTATTCTATTCTATTCTATTCTATTCTATTCTATTCTATTCTATTCTATTCTATTCTATTCTATTCTATTCTATTCTATTCCATTCTATTCCATTCCATTCCATTCCATTCCATTCCATTCCATTCCATTCCATTCCATTCCATTCCATTCCATTCCATTCCATTCCATTCCATGCTATGCTATTTGATTGCTGGCATAAACTTTATATAAATCTGAAGCTCTTGTTGCTTGCCTAGCAAATACAACTCCTGTGCTGTCTTCAGGGAATAGATGTCTGGATGAAAAGCAGCAGCTGAATATTTAGCAGCAGATAAGACAAATATATGGTGAGCTGACAGGACCACTTGGGATGAGTAATCAGATCATTTTTAATAAGCAGAACTAAATGTATAGGTAATTAATCAAATCACTTTTTTCTCTGTTTCATGTTTTGTATCAGGAGACTGTATTTTTAGAGAATTCAGAGAAATATTTATATCTGTTCAGATACTTTTTTACCTTGAGGTTTTCTCATGGCTGAAACATTGTCTAGAGACAAACATGAATTTGCTAGGATTTTTTTACTACAATTTGTAATTCCTCTCAATCTTTTTTTCTAGTCCCCTCGCTCTCTCCTGTATTGTTATGAAACGTCAGTCTGTATTTTTGACAGCTGCAACTCATCTTTCCTTTTTTGTGCTATTTTTTCTCATGAGTATTAATTAATTATTCTTTCACTGTGGCACTTTAAAAGCCTATTTCATTCACTCAAGTCTTAGCTAGTTTATTTCTTTTCCATAATGTGGTCTGTTTATATATTTAAACAGCATATTTTAAAACAATCTATCATATTAATTTTACTATTCCTCCTTTCCCTCTCTTGCTTTTATTCACCATTTTTGCCAGTGGGATTGCCTGCCATACAGAGGTCACAGCTTTAACAGTTTATGCTGGAGGCCAGCTTTGGGCTGTGCAGCTGGTTTTGCATCTCCCTTCACATTACCTGAGGGCAGAGCAGCACAAGCACAACATATATTTTTCAACATACAGTGATGCCATCAACATCTTTACATATTGCTTTGGGAAAAGCATCTCTTACAGCTACAATGAGTATTGTGCTCTGGCTTGGTGAGTTTGTAAATGTGATCATCTTTTAAGCTGAAGCTCCTGTCTCCAGAGGCCATCTACCATCCTGCAATGTGTTGAAATGTTCCCTACAGCTATAACATAATAGAACCATTGAAGAATTTAGGTTATTTATGTAATCTCCAGTTTTTCTGTCGTGTTGAAAGGATGATGTTTTATTCTGGCAAAGAAGCTGAAAATTTGATCCGAGCCAATCTCCTTCAATGCGCTAATATCAAAATTATAAGTGCCAGAGAAATGCTCACCATTTTAGGAGTTACAGTTCTATGCTAGCATATTTCAACCTCATGTATAATTTTTATTACAAAACATTATTTTTCAAAAGTGAATCTTCATTTCATTGTCTCTTATCTATCAATGACAGTTGTTCAGAGATTGCTTTCACTGAAAAGAGAAAATGAATGAAGTTTTTACTCTTTGTTGCCATATTCGCAAGACATTTAGGAAGACTTTGTTGATCAAGACCATGTTTTCAAATGTTTTTCTGCCTTTTGTATTCTTAATTGATCTCAGATTAATCTGGGAATAGAAAAAAAAAATACCATCAAGTTTGAAAAGACATTGTTTGTAGTGTTTGTGAGATGTTAGCATCTCTCAAGAG
>NC_139720.1:161734199-161743817 GCF_964211835.1 Anser anser
TGATAAACTGGGGGAACACCTTGTACACTTTCACATACATGGATATCTTCTGGAGATGACAGGCACTGTTTTTAAAGTTAAATACCCAGGTGATAAAAGGTGCACTTGTTTTGCATGTTAGGTTTATCTGTGCATAGTGTACACTTCTAAGAGACCTACTGAAAATGCCAAGACTAAACTTCAGCCTGATGAGCCAATGTGGAAGACATAGCATTTGATGATTCAACAAATACCTGCTCGTATTTAGCTCAAGCATAGGTTATTTGACCTACAAGTTGGAAAAACAAACCAAACCAACCAACCAACCAAACAAACAAAAAGTGGATGTTTAGGGACTCTTTTTATCTAGTGAATAGTTAGCAGAGGTCCTCTAAGATGGTTAGTGATCTTGAGTCTGTGCCAGTGAGGGAAAAAACATGTTTTTTCTGGTCTGTTGTTAGATGGCTGAAGGGAGATCTAAGTGCTGTCTTCAACTACCAGGTGGGAAAATTATAGAGAAAATGAGAAGAGAGATGTTGTGCATCTTCTTAGAGATACACAACTAAGAGACAAGAAGGATCTGATATGAGATGCTGCAAAAGAAATTCTGACTAAATGGAAAGGGGGGGCGCAGGGAACCAGTTTCTAAGTATGGCTGTCTGCTGGAACAGGATGCCCATAGAAGTTATTGAACTTGCCTTCTTGGAGATGGACAAATCTTGACTAGACAAAACTCCAAGCAACGTAGCCTAACTTGGATGTTAGCCCTGCTTTGGGCAAGGGAGTTCATTAAAAGAGCTCTATCGGTCCTTTCAAACTTGAATTATTTTATGATCTATGATCTTCAAAATGTTTAAAACTTTCAAACTCAGAGCTTCTACTGAAGAAGTAAGAAGGTAACATACTGTACAGAAGTGCTTCAAATAGTGATAAGATTTCCTCTATACCATATTACAACAGACTACATGCTCTTTAAAAAATGAAATTAGTACTAGAATCGGGATTTCAATACTCCATCTTTACCAATGCAAGAGTTTGATCAGAATTCAAATTCCTGTAAATTACAAGTGCACTAAGTAAATTACACTAAGTACTAATTGCACTAAGTAAATTACTCCTGTAAATTACAAGTGCACGAGGAGCGGCTGAGGGAGCTGGGCTTGTTCAGCCTGGAGAAGAGGAGGCTCAGGGGCGACCTCATCGCTCTCTACAGTTACCTGAAAGGAGGCTGTAGAGAGGTGGGGGTTGGTCTATTCTCCCACGTGCCTAGTGACAGGACGAGGGGGAATGGGCTAAAGTTGCGACAGGGGAGTTTTAGGTTGGATGTTAGGAAGTACTTCTTTACCGAAAGGGTTATTAAGCATTGGAACGGGCTGCCCAGGGAGGTGGTGGAGTCACCATCCCTGGAGGTCTTTAAAAGACGTTTAGATGTAGAGCTTAGGGATATGGTTTAGTGGAGTACTTAGTGTTAGGTCGGAGGTTGGACTCGATGATCTTGAGGTCTCTTCCAACCTAGAGAAATCTGTGAATCTGTGAATCTGTAATCAGAATGCAATCAATCTGAGCTTGCTTTGAATCCAAACTTAAGTGAACTCAAATAGTGTAACCAACAACAATATACAACAATATAAAAGTACTTTGCCATATGGTGATTGCATAGTCAAATTCAATTAATAAGTATTTTATGTAAGCGTGTGAATAGCATGACCACCAAAAGGACAAAGAATTTTGTAGTTATGTTTAAAAGGCATGGGAAAACATGGAAAAGTTGACAGAATTTGCAAGACAAAAGAGGAAGAATAAGGTAAACAAACATGACTGCAAATAGACAGGACATTCTGCCAAGCACACTGAGAAGGATAACTGGCAATACTTGCAGCAAAAGAATAGCAAAGGAAAGTCTTTGTTCTATATGAGGCTGTAAAAGGAAGTGTTCTTATCTACAGATCAGAGAAGTTTCCATTTCCTCTTTTCTGGGATTCATCTTTGGACATTTAATGAATGTAATAACCTATCTTTAAAAGCACTGAATGAAACCAAATCATCTGAAACAGTTCTTCAAATTAATTGTAACCTCACCGTAATAGAATTCACAGAAAACTAGAGGAAGAGAGAAAAATATAAAACTCTTTCTGGCACAGAGCAAGTGTAGCAGATCAGCAGCAAGAGAGATACTTGGGAAAATAATTGTAGATTACAATATGAGCATAGCTGACTGACTTAGATGATTAGATGAAGAAAATCTAAATGTGGCTGTAACCAATGCATTCCAATTGTTATTGTGTAAATATTAGTTCTCAGCTTAGAGTGTTCTCTTCCTCATATATTCACTTTACCTCCAGATATGTTTATAGAGCATAATAGTATTCCCTCTCCTAATCTTTGTTTTGTAAGGATAAATCAATAGAGCTCTTTAACCTTCTCTCAACAAAATACACTGTCTATTGCTCTAGCTTTATTGGTAACCACTCCTGGTATTTGTCCTACTGCAATTTATTATTATTATTATTTAATGTAGGCCAGAAATAGATGAATTCTCAGTGTTATTTCATTCCACATCCACAGTAATATATGTTTTCTCAGTACTGGAAGTCCTCCAAACTGTTGTGTCATCTGCAAATTCCATACAGACACATTTCCTTATGTGTCAAGACCATTGTGCTAAAATATTTAACAAAATTCTAACAGTCTCTTAATCCTGACAACCCCTCTTTCAACAAAAATAATTATTACCAACCACCACCCTACCCTTGACTAGTCTCCTCTTTAAACTCATTAGTACATTACAGAGTATTGACTTCAGCTGCTGAGCTATTCAGCCTTTCCTTTTCCCTTTTCTTGAATACAGATATAATGCTCACTATTCTTTATTCATCATTGTCACCCCAAATGACAATTCATTTAAAATTTTTCATAACAGATTTGAAATTTAATATGCCTGTTCTTTCAGTATTCTGAATGGAGACTATCTGAAAGTCCCAGTTTCCCTGCAATAAGAGATTGTCATTTTCTTTAACTCATATATGACAATTCTTATTACTTAACTACACTTTATTGAGAAAAACTATCAGTGAACCTATAATTTAAATGTATAATCTAGGACTAAAGAATTGTAATCTAGATTTAAGATTTTGAATACCCATCATTTTTATGGCAATATTGATTAATAGTATTCTTAATTTATATCTCAATATTAATATATACTTGCTCATTTCTCTCTTGATTTTCCTTACAAAGTTTTTAAGAAAAGTTGTTATTTACATTTTGTTTGCAAAGTCCAACTCCAGCAGACTCTTGGCCTTCTCACTTGCTTCCTGAACTTTTTAATCTTCAAAACACAGTCCTTCCTGCAAAGGAATGTTTCATTTTCATTTTCTTTTTCTTCTTCTTTCTTTTTCTTCTTCTTTTTTTTCTTTTTCTTTCTTTTTCTTTTTCTTTTTCTTTTTCTTTTTCTTTTTCTTTTTCTTTTTCTTTTTCTTTTTCTTTTTCCTTTTCCTTTTCCTTTTTCTTTTTCTTTTTCTTCTTTTTCTTTTTCTTTTTCTTTTTCTTTTTCTTTTTCTTTTTCTTTTTCTTTTTCTTTTTCTTTTTCTTTTTCTTTTTCTTTTTCTTTTCCTTTTCCTTTTTCTTTTTCTTCTTTTCCTTTTCCTTTTCTTTTTCTTTTTCTTTTTCTTTTTCTTTTTCTTTTTCTTTTTCTTTTTCTTTTTCTTTTTCTTTTTCTTTTTCTTTTTCTTTTTCTTTTTCTTTTTCTTTTTCTTTTTCTTTTTCTTTTTCTTTTTCTTTTTCTTTTTCTTTTTCTTTTTCTTTTTCTTTTTCTTTTTTTCCTTTTCCTTTTTCTTTTTTCTTTCTTTCTTCTTCTTCTTTCTCTCTTTCAATTTCTTTCTCTTTCTTTCTTCATCTTCCTTTCTCTTTTTTATCTTTCTTCTCTCTCTCTCTTTCCCTTTCTCTTTTTTCTCTTTTCTCTCTTTTCTCTTTTCATTTTCCTTTTCCTTTTCCATTTTCATTTTCTTTTTTTTTTATTTTTTCTGTTTCTTTTTGAAAATATACATTCTTCACTTGCATATTGCCTCTTCTGAGTCTGATGCCTATTCTTCCATCTGTAGCTTTTCCTTCTGCCTGAGTCTGCAGTCTCTCCTTATTTCTCTTTCTGTAATTTTCATTTTTTTCATAGAATCATAGGTTGGAAATAAAACCAAAGGTGAGCCAAAGAGTGATATTTGTTGTGCCTCTTGTGTATTTAAGAAAGGGAAAAAGAACACCACACAACAGTAGCTGGGGGAGAGAAGTGAGAAAATGTAGACAGAAACAAACTCACAGATACCAAGGTCAGTGAAGAAAGAGTGGGAGAGGTTTGGGCACAGGAGCAGAAGTTCCCCTGCAGACCATGGTGTACCATGGTGGAGCAGATTTCCATACTTCAGCGCATGGAGGACCCTACACCAGAGCAGGTGGAGATAGCCTGAAGGATTCTGCAACCCATGGAGAGCCCCCACAGGAATAGACTCAGACATATACCAAAAGACTTCAGAAATGCTTATATCCATTCTGCTCTTTGAGAAATGAAACTTGAGATCCTGTAAATGAAACAAAACAGGAACGTTAAAAACCTTTGCACCCCTTCTTCACTCAGTGGCCTTGGAATACTGAATGGTCAAGACCAGTGATCATCTATCTCCATAATTTCAGTCACAATTGGCAAACACAATTTAGAAATTGCTAGGAAGTGAAACTGATCTCATTCTCTGAGAAAGAAGTACTCATCTTTTATGATTTCTTTACCCCTCTACAACAACTAAGAAATTCAACCACATTTGGGTCTATTTTTATGAAGTCCCTACAACTTGCATGCCAATGTACTTTTAAGTGATTTTCATATACCTCAATCCGAAGTTTAAAAGGTACCTGTCTATAAGAAACATCACAAATAAATAAATAGATAAATAAAAGAATAATCCTTTGAGGCTAGAGTTTTGAAAAGATTTGAGTATCAAAACAGCACAGTTTTGATGACATTGAATACCTGGCTTCTAGTAATATTGAAGCATTTTAGTATTGAATGATATTTTCTGCTATTAGATAAAACTGAATCAGGAACAAAAAGTATATATTCTAGTGGAAAATGAATGGCTTTTGGGAAAAAAAAAAAGCCTATGTATTTTCAAATAAATTAAAGAATATCATCAACTATTTGTTTCATTTTCCTGCTGAATAGTAAGGAGGTTTGCATTAATGTACTTGAAATGAAAGACATGCAAAAATGTAGAGAGTCCTATGATAGACTACTGAGAAAGATTATCTTTTAACCTTTGTTTAAGATTGTTTCACACTTAGCATAGCTCCTTGTTTTTATCTGTATAACGTTGCAAAGTGGTTATCTACACAAGTTACAATTTTTCGTGTCTGGTATCTACCTAAGGCTCAAGTTGTGGTGGAAAACTTTCAAACTAGGATAAAAGTTCTTTCAGAAATGAAGGTATAGCTAGCACTAACAATGAGAACATGATTAGGAGTTTGGTTGGTGGAATACATTCCAGGGGCTCCAGCATTCCCATGTGGCATCAGGGGCCGGGTAGGTTGTGGAAGGTCCTAGGTAGAGGTCTAATGACTATATTTCAGCATCTCTATCAAAAAATATGTAACACTGTAAACAGCAAGGACTTGCAAACTAGGAAACATGAGGTCAGAGGCGCTGTCTGCATTAAATAAAAGCTAGCTACATATAAGGAGTCAAAAGTTAGATGTCTAAATCTGGTCTATTCACTTTTTTTTTTTTGGGGGGGGGGGGGGGTACCAAAGGAGATAGGCATTTCTAAAGTGCGATTCATCTAGTCTGTCTTATGCTGAGCTGACTTATTCTCCAGATAACATTTCAGATGTTCAAATTGTAGGAAATGAATCTCATCTATGCACATTTGAACAATTAGGGCAAATATAATGACTATACTGTAAATTATATCTTAACTTACTAATGCTAGCATTCATGATAATTCACATTTTCATTTCATTTCATTTCACAAATTCATATTTTCTGTCTCATTGTCTTCTTGATTACTGTTACAATGTTGCTGTTTTATGCTGCTCTTTCATATGGCAGAACTTTAGCCTGTGGATCCAACTTTTGCTTAAGATTCGAACTAGATGTTAATTTAGTTACAGTAAAGGTTTAGTAATGTAAACATATGTCCTTCCTTGTATATATATATATACATATTATCCCTTAATAGAAAATGACATTACAATTGCAAGAAAATTCAACGATTACAAACACAACACTCAAAAGTTAGAGAACACTTGAGAATATATCTTGTGTAAAATCAGGATTGACCACTGTCTGGATTTCCCTTGGCATGGGCTTTTGCCATTTTCTACTTTGAAACTATTAGCATGCTAAAGAATAATTCATCCATTCTTCTGACACTTCATAGGCAAGCAATGTTCCTTAGGTTATTGAACTGACCAAGTTTTCTGATACAGACGGCCAAAGTTCATGTGCAGATTCAGAGTGCTCCTGTAAATACAATCAGTCTAACTTGTCCCAGTAAATCAAACTTAATGTGCAACAAATAAAAATTTGCATGTGTAGGAAAGTTCATTATATTTAACTTAGCACTAAAATGTGAATATATTGGATTCAATAAATACACAGTATTTCTTGCATATGAAGCGAGATCCAGTTCTTCATAACTCCATTTAGGAATGAGGTATGATTATTCAGTCCTTGGCATTTTATTTGACTTGGGGTGTTCTTGTATTACAGTAGAAGCCATTGTATTACAGGATTAAGGTGAAATGCAGGTGACAGAGGAAAACATACTATAACACTTTAAATACATGTATATATATATATACAATAGTATATATAAATAATTATACAGTACAGATGTGTTCTATTTGTATTGCACAGATATAATAAACATAGCAGGGTTTATCTGGTCTTATAGCTTACACTGATGTGTAATACACCTGTTCTTTGAACCAGCTAAAGCAGTTTGGTAAAGTGCACTTTTCTTGGCAGAAAAGGCAGAATCTGGATTGTTCTTTCTTTTTCTCTGCTTTCCAATAAACATTCTCACAGTTACTTAGTTCTATATTTTTTATAGTAAATGTGTTATAAATGCCTGAATAGTGGTTTCCTGTAACAGTTTTGGGTGTTTAATTGTTCATATCCACTAGGCGTTAACGTAATGATTTCTGGGGGACACTGCTCAACAATAAACAAAACACTAGTGTGATAATAATGCTGTTCTAGCTACAAGTGCAGAGCAAAACACTGTATTGGCTGCTGCAGGGAAAGTTAACTCCCTCTCAGACAGACCCAGTACAACATGCAAGAGACAGGATTCCATGTCAGGGAGGAAAAGAGGAATGGCCACTCCTCTTTTCCTCTGTAGAGTGGAGTGGCCAGCAGGTCAGAGGAGGTGATTGTCCCCCTCTTCTCTGCCCTTGTAGGTCCCACATGAAGTACTGCATCTAGGTCTGGCACCCTCAGCACAAGAAGGGTGTGGAGCTGTTAGAATGGGTCCAGTGGGGGGCCATGAAGTTGAAAGGAGGCTGGAGCACCTCCCCTATGAAGAAAGGCTGAGAGAGCTGGGGCTGTTCAGCCTGAAGAAGATTCCAGGAAGACCTTTTTGCAGCCTTTCAATACTTAAAGGAAGCTTATAAAAAAAGATGGAGAGCAACTTTCTGTTTAAACATGTAGTGATAGGACAAGGGGGAATGGTTTTTAACTGAAAGAGTGGAGATTTATATTAGATGTTAGGAGGAAATTCTTACTATGGATGTACTGAGACACTGGAATGGGTTGCCCTGTGAACCTGTGGATGCCCCATCCCTGGAGGTGTTCAAGACGAGGTTGGATGAGGTCCTGAGCAACCTGACTGAATGGATGGCATCCTTATCCATGGCAGGGTGGTTGAATTAGATGATCTTTAAGGTGTCTTCCAACCCAAGCCATTCTGTGATTCTATCATTCTATCGTTCTATGACTGAAGTTTCTCTTGCTGATGAGAAAAGAAATGCCACAGCTGTGTCTTGTAGCTCTTGTGGAACGGAGGGCTCAGGGGCTACCTTTGGTGAGCAAAGCTGCTGCTGGGGATTGAACCGAATGCCAGGCTAAGGCTTCCCATGCAGATGAGCACAGAATTGGTGCTGGTGCCAGAGTGTACATGGAATTGGCTTGTGCCAATCTACTCCTTGTAGATCCACTTACTGCGGTAGGAATCTGTCCAACGCATTGTCCATTAAATCTCTATTTAACCACAAACGTATCTTTAATTCACCTCAAGGTGTATGCTAAGAATTCCCCAATGTGATCCAAGTTCTTGGCTGGCTCCTCTTCCATCCTCATGCAGAGCAACATGCTTTTCCACTGCTGTCTCACATAAAAGGTCTCTCATCACCATCCTTCCTGTCCTTCTGAAGGAGAACGTATCCTTCCACTAAAGAACAGCAGTCATGTGGGTTATCCCAACATGTCATCTTATCTTCCTACACCGAGTCTGTTTTGCCTATCACGGTAATTGTTGAGTGATCTCCCTGTCCTTATCTCAACCCTTGAGCCCTTTGCATCATATTTTCTCCCCCTTTGCCTTTGAGGAGGGGTAGTGAGAGAGCAGTCGTGGTGGAGCTTGGCTGCTCACCTCAGTAGAACCACCACAGTGTTATAGCCAGGGATTTGGCTTTTTAGACAATGGGACTCTCTTTGAGAAACCTGGTCTACTGGGAACTGATGGGGTCCATCTGTCAGAAGAGAGGAAAAGCATCTTCCTCTACAGGCTTGACAAGCTGGTAAAGTTGCCAGCAGAGGGGAACCTCAATCTACCCGACTCATATTAGTTTGATGTGAGTGTCAACAACAGATGTCCAGAGCCAGGAAAAAGCTCAGAATTTAGCATGAGAACACCTGAAGAGCAGCACAAACTAATGTCAGCCACTCCAGCAAAGAAAACAGTCTCGTCAGGGGCCTGACAAACATGCTTCTAGGCAAATACATGTAGCATGGGCAATAAACAAGAGGAGTTAGAGATCTGCATATGTCTTCAGGGCTGTTATCTTTTTGGCATTACAGAGACATGGTGGGATGGTTCCCATGCCTGGAGTGTTGGAATCAAAGGATACAGGCTCCTCAGGAAGAACAGGCAGGGGAGACAAGGAGTGAGTGTCACCCTCTATGTCAATGACCATAATTTCATCATTTTCTATTAAATGGTTTGTTTTTTGCTAAAAGATGACACATTGGGAAGGCAGCATTATTGTGGTGACCTGCAGTCCCCCAGATTCTTTTGTACAACAAGAGTATAGATTTTAGCAAACTCTAGCAATACTGCCACTACTACTAACAGTAATAATTATAAAAATAAAATTTAAAATGGCACACAGAGATATATCTTTTTACTGTTTCTTCTCTTTACCTCTTTGTAGGGCTACGTGCACTGTAGATAGAGATTATCTGCCTTTGCTAGTCATACAAGTATCAATAAGTCTGTCTGCATCCTCCAGTAAATTTACTTCAGGGTTACACACGTGCCAGTAAACAAGTAGAATTGAAAAGCAATGTATATGATATTATAAGGGATTACTGTATGTGGGAGTTCTTAATTGCAACATGTTATAAGAAGCAATAATCAAATAGAAAAAAGAAAA
>NC_139720.1:161744017-161766517 GCF_964211835.1 Anser anser
AAGGAAAGGAAAGAAAAGGAAAGGAAAGGAAAGGAAAGGAAAGGAAAGGAAAGGAAAGGAAAGGAAAGGAAAGGAAAGAAAAGAAAAGAAAGAAAAGAAAAGAAAAGAAAAGAAAAGAAAAGAAAAGAAAAGAAAAGAAAAGAAAAGAAAAGAAAAGAAAAGAAAAGAAAAGAAAAGAAAAGAAAAGAAAAGAAAAGAAAAGAAAAGAAAAGAAAAGAAAGAAAAGAAAAAAGAAAAGAAAAGCAGCAAGAAACAATTAAAGATATCAATTTCAAGCATTAGCTTTTACCCCCAAGAGTGTTCAATGGTGTTCAAGGGAGGGCACCAAAGATGGTCAAAGGTTTACAGGACAAGACATATTAGGAGCTGCTGAGATCACTTAGTTTGTTCAGCTTAGAGAAAAGGAGACCAAAGGATGACCTCTTCACTGTCTATAGCTTCCTCATGAGGGGGAGGTGCTGAAATGATATTCTGTGATTCTATGACCCCTTCCCCTCAGTACATGATATGCCAATCACAATATCTTTCATTACTGGCTCTTGACTCACACCTTCATTCTCGCCAAAGTTTTAACCCATCTTACCTGTGAAGTGTGTCCTTTGCTGCCTTTCTCTTCATAATACTCTCCTTAGTACAGAAATATTTTCTGTAGTGCCAACTGAGAACACTCACACATAAAGAAAGTAACAGGAGTTTATTTATTTTTCAAGTATTTATGTCATATAACTGATAAAATATGTTCTTAGCATGTTAGTTTTGCAAGTAACACATTCTGCTGTTCCTTGAAATTTGTATTTTGACTTGCTCAACAGTTCTTACAGTTTTTCTATCCTGACCTCACTTGTCAAGAGAAGAAATAAAATCCCTCTAGTTTTGGTTATGGTCCTTTACATTTACTGTCAGATCATTTGGTGACTCTCATTTTAGAACCTGGATACTAAATTGTAGTAGGCTTATATTTTGGCCAGTGAATATACAACAGGCATCTGTGTATAAGGAAAAAAATAAAATAATTTTAAAATAAGTCTTTGATAGCAGCTAATGAATATAGCTGACCACCTTTAACACCTGAATAAATGCAAGTACGATGAGAAGAGATTTAAATGTGAACCTGAGGGAAGTGAACAATGATGGCAATAATGTTGTTTCTATTGTCATGATGAAAATGTAGTAGATGTAGTGCTGTCAAAAATGAAAGCAAGAACGACTACAGCAAATATTTATCATGAACTATGCAAAGCTGAGAGGTTGATACTGAAGATAAATAAAAAGAAACAGATCTATTAGTCTAAAATTCACTAAATCAAAGGAAAATCAAGACTTACGTATTTACATAAGTGATAGGGAGTTTGAATTTAAAGAGGTCTAAAGGTATGCAGATGTTAACAAAATCACCAAAGAGAACAACCTGTCACAAATTAGTTCAGGAAGTTTTTTTTGCTAATTTAGAGGTCTTACAGGTTAAGGTTAAGTTAGCATGCATTCAACTTTACTTTTAGAAGCTATTAGGGAAATGATCTTTCCCTGATTAGTTTTATCTATATAGAAAATGCAAAAGAGAGAACCCTAAAAGTAATTTTAATTAATAGAAGGCCTAGTCACAAGAGACCAGACTGAAGTATACAACATGTCTGGCAAACATACTTTTTTTCATAATATTTGCATTACAGATAATAAATTATTTGTATTTGATGTCTGTTGTTTAATTATGTTGATGCAAGTTCACATTTGCTTGCCATATTTTCCTCAACAATATTGATAAATTTAGCATTAGTTCATTTACAACAATAATCCAAGTTAATTTCCTCAGTCAATTACTCAATTAGAATCTTCATTTAATTCATCAGTCTATGTCACTTCATTAAAAGGAAAGCTACGACTTATTTCAATGTTATGCAAAACTCAATATGCTAAGAGTACCTACATTGTAGAAGAGTTAAGTACCTTTAAACTAATAGCAAATTTCAGCTGCGCTGCTGTTACCAAAATTAATTGTAATTGCTAATTGCTAATCTGTACTGTGTGTGATTTGCAATGTTATTTACTAAATACGAGAGGATTTCAAATACGCGCCATAAGACTACTTTCTCACAATACCCATTTCTACCCCCATCATCTTCCTTTTTTGTAAGATCATAGGATCATAGAATCATTAAGGTTGGAAAAGACCTTCAAGATCATCTGGTTCAACCATTACCATACTACCAATGTCACCCACTAAACCATGTCCCTGTGCACTAGGTCCAACCTTTCCCTGAACATCCCCAGGGATGGTGACTCGACCACTTCCCTGGGCAACCCGTTCCAATGCCTGACCACTGCTTCTGAGAAGAAATGTCTCCTAATTGTTTTAATTGTTGAAGAGTAGTGATACTTTATATCTTATAAAAAGATACTTTTTTATATAAAAAGGTAATGAAACCTTTTTATAAGGTGCAAAGTAGCACCCTAAAATGCTGACTGATCGTTTGATGTGTCTTTTCAAAAATCAAAACTTTCAGAATAGTCTAGAGTATATTTAATTTGACACCAATGAACCATGTTGTAATTACCCTGATATCACTTTTCCTAAACAGAAATGTTATACATGGAGTTAGCAGTTGCCCAGATATTGAAGATATGCTATGTCAAGTTGGTCTGTAAAAGTCAACTGTCTGCTGCTACTAGAAGAAAATGTTGCCTTGCAGGATCAACCATGTTGCCTACAGAATGGCAATAGCACAACAGCATCCTTGACACTACACAGAGTCTCAGTGTCTATTTTTATATAATTAAATTGGGATGTTAAGACTTAAACATAAGTGAAATTCAGAAAAAAAATAATATATATATATATATAGTCATTTAGATAATTGATTTCATTGACATCAGTGATGTATATCTTGGAAGCCAAATATATGAATCTCCTTGCTCTGGTTGTCCTTCTGGGACTGTCAAGGTAAAATTTCTACCAATCGCTGTAAAATCATAGAATTATAGACTGGTTTGGGTTGCAAGGGACCTTAAAGTGCATCCAATTTCAACCCCCCTGCCATGGGTAGCAACACTTCGCACTAAATCAGGTTGCTCAAAGCCCCATCCAACCTGGCCTTGAACACTTCCAGGAACAGGGCATCCACAACTTCATCCACAACCTGTTCCAGTGCCTCACCACCCTCACAGTAAAGAATCTCCTCCTTATATTTAATCTAAACCTACCAGCCTGTAGTTTAAAGCCATTACCCCTTGTTCTATCGCTACACTATTGCTACCCCTTGTCATGTCACTACACTCCCTGACAAAGAATCCCTAACTTTTCTGTAGGCCCCCTTAAGGTATTGGAAACCAATATAAGGATAATTATAAAAATATTAATATAAAATTTATACATAAATTTAAATTATATTAAAATATAGATTATGTATTATAAATGTGTTATATTTAATTTAATTTTATATTATAAACATTATTTGATTTTGAAACATACATAACAAACAAAGAAAAAACAAACAAAAATAAAAAACATTGATTTCAAAAAACCAAGAATGTGACTAGGTTGCATAAAATAAATTTATGGTCTTATACTTCAGGCATGTAATTCAGGACTTGCAAAGCTATATGTAGATGTCTAGTCTGGTCAGGTTTTCCAAACTAAATTGTCTATGAGTATAATCAATGGGAATCAATGGTTTGAGTATAATCAATGGAAAAAGATAAATGCCTCTATAAGCACTCCCAGAAAGACTATATGACGAGTGGAGATCTTCAAATTGATCTGTTACTACTTGAATTAAATAAAAATCCAGATGGAGAGTTAAGCTATTTTTCTTTGATTTTCTTCTTGCCCTGTAATTACTATGTTGTGGAAATACCTTGCCCTATCCTTGACTTCAACAGGAAGGAGGGGGGTGGCTCATTTGCTGTTCAAGTCTTGCAGACTTGTATGGTATAAAAAAGCTCAGACATAACCTTAATCATTTCGTACCTATATTAGTAATGTCAGATTTACATTACCTGTGTTTTAAGCACAATTACAGGCTTGAATCTTCCTGGGGCAGAAAGGAAAAGCTTGTGTGATTCTTCCCTGAGCAGCAACGGCACTCCTGAGATGGTAGGTATACACCTTCCCAGGGTGCAGGGTGACAGAGCTGTTTGTTCATCAGTCAGGTCAATGATTCATTTAGCATACTGTTCTCTCTCCATCAATGGCAACAGGAGTTCATCCATGTCCTGTTTACTCTGCTTGGTTTTGGAAAATCATGCTGTCCATGTGTGTGTGTGTGTGTGTGATTTCTTTTCTGAATCTAAGCATTATATCTGCCTCAAAACAGTTTGTGGCAATTAAGACAGGAAGTCCACTACTTCATTCTAATTTCCTACTAGTTTCTAGTAGAGCCCTTTGTTCCAGCTCTGTGAGATTTGGTGAATAAGAGTTTTATATTAGCTGTATTCACTGCTTTATTTATTTTGTAAATCTTGTCTGTCTGTCTCTCTTACAATATCCTCTCCAGATTGAAAAGTTTCATCTATCTAAATCTGCTGATAAAAACTCATGTCTGTGAGCAAAGCTGGGATCAACTGATAGTCTACCTCTCAGTTATAGAAATACTACCAAATTCTGATGTCTAAAACAACAATAATGTGAGCAGTATTATAATTGGAAAGCACAAACACTTCCTGAGAACAAGACATCTTCATCTTTCTTATTCTAAAGAGAGAAGCATGTCTTTGAATCTTTGACAGAAGAACTATTTTAACATCCTGATATATTCTTACTGTGATTGTTTATTCAGAAACAGAGAGATTAAAAAGAAAGAAAGAAAGAAAGAAAGAAAGAAAGAAAGAAAGAAAGAAAGAAAGAAAGAAAGAAAGAAAGAAAGAAAGAAAGAAAAAGGGTGCAGAAAGGCCTGAAATTCATTCACTTGTCAACTGCTTACTCATACTCTTAGCAGCATGATCTTGCTACTTTTATCTAAAAAACCCTCAATGTTCCTCTTGTACAACAGGAAGCAAAGCCCTTCATCTACAAGTGCTTGAGAGCTAAATTCCCATGCTGTGACTATTTCTGCTAGTCCTAGGATATCTAGAGCTTAGGGTCAAGTACAAATTTAATTGAGATTTTGACAATCTATCTCTTTTCGTATTTGTGTGAGTGAAAACGTTAACCTGAATAATTCTACATCACTGCTATAGATTATTAATCTAAAGAAAGAAAGAAAGTGATATAATCTTTTTCTAGAGAAATATATCTTTCCCAAAAAATGAACTGTGTAAATTTTGATATTTTTACAAATATGTAATACTTTACCCCCCTACACACCCCCACCCCCCCAAAAAAAATAATAATAAAATAAATAGACATTTCACTAACACTGTAGTACCCTTTGTGGTCATGAGAGCTTCCTGATTAAAGCAAGTATTTTAGCACAGTAGCTCTGAATGCACATTGAAAGTTCAATAAAATGAGAAGTGAAGTGTTAAAACAGTTTGAAATATTTCATAATGCATTACTTTGTTTTGATCCTGTATATATTAAATATGCAGTGAATCTGTCTTTGCTGAAACTAGACCAGTAGCTTAATAAGGATAAGGCTCTGAAATATAGCAATTAATGAAATACAAAACTGCAAGAAAAGAAAGATCAATTTAAGGGTTTTGCAGTCAGACAGCAGTCCACCCACCCATCCACACTAATGTAGTAGAAGGGAAGGCAAACAAAAGAGAAGGAGTCACAAGCCTGTCATTTCTAACAACCTTACTGGGTGGAAAATACAGGACATTTTTACTGACTGCTTATGTGACTAGAATTGAAAGCTTCACAGGAAAATAATAATGTTCCTTTACTTAAGTTTATGGAACACCTAAATACTCTGTCTATGCAACACCAAATTTTATTTGTCACCAAAAACAGTGATACGCTCCAATCTCCTTTCTTTCTCTATGATAAAAAATAGTAATGTCATCACATATGCAAAAATTCATTTTCAGAAGAACTACTTACACTACCATTACCTCTTCATTGTCTTCAAACATGTGAGATTCCTGAGATCAAAAGATCAATTTACAAAGAAGGCGAAGACGGTTTTACCCTGCTGGGCAGCTGAACTCCACAACTCTCTCACTCTTCCTCCTGAAACGAAAAAGGGGAGAAACATAATGTAAAGGGCTCAAGGGTTGAGGTAAGGACAGGGAGATCACTCAACAAGTATCATCATGGGCAAAACAGACTCAGCATAAGGAGATTAATATAATTTATTGCCTATCACTAGCAGATTAGAACAGTGAGAAACTAAAGCAAACTAAAAACCACCTACAAACACTTTCTCCCCATCCACCCTCTTCCACCTCCTCCCCTGAGTGACGCAGGTGAATGGGAGTTGTGGTCAATCCCTAACACTTTGTCTCCACCACTCCTTCACTGTTACTCTTACCGGCCTTACTCCAACATGGGGTCCCTCCCACGGGATGCCGTCCTTCTCAAACTGATCCTGTGTGGGCTTTCCACTGGCAGCAGCTCTTCAAGAATTGGTCCAATATGGATCTGTACCACAGGATCCATTTGTCAGGAGGTAACTGCTCCAACATTGGTCCCCCATGGGCAGCAGCTCCCCCCAGGGCCCCCTGCTCCTGCGTGGGCTCCTCTCCACGGGCTGCAGCTCTGGCCCGGGGCCTGCTCCTGCGGGGGCTCTCCATGGGCCGCAGCCTCCTCCAGGCCAGACCCACCTGCTCCACCGGGGGCTCCTCCACGGGCTGCAGCGTGGAGATCTGCTCCGTGTGGGACCCATGGGCTGCAGGGGGACAGCCTACTCCACCATGGTCGGGCGGACTTCTGCTCTGGTGCCTGGAGCACTTCCTCCTCCTTCAGTTCACTGACCTTGGTGTACGCAGGGCTGTTTCTTACTCCTCTCTCCCAGCTGCAGTTACACAGCAGGTTTTTTCCCTTTCTTAAATACATTCTAACAGAAGCACAACCAATATATATTGCTTATCAGCTTTGGCCAGTAGTGGGTCCCTTTTGGAGCCAGCTGAAACTGGGTTTTATCTAATATGTGGAAGTTTCAGGACTGTTCTAACAGAGGCCACCCCTGCAGCTCCTCCACTACCAAATCCTTGCCATGTAAACCTAGTACATTACATAAAATCTATACTATTCAGAAGTAAAAGAAAACACTCCTTACCTTCTGTTTTCCAACACAAATATACAGGCTGCCATACAGTCTGGACTAAAATATATATATATTTTTTCTTTTTGTTGTTGTTCTTTTTGTTCTTTTTCTTGTTATATTGTTTGTACTGTAGTAAAGCCTAGAGGCAGTTGTTCCCACTGAGAGAAAAATTTTGGAAGTAGAAAGTTTGCTGCAGGTATTTTAAATAAGAAACAAGTAGACAGATAAAACAATGGGAACAATGGGAACAATATTAAATGTGAGATGACTGTAGATATTGCCACAAATTCGTATGTGGATAGCTGTGCAGTAACCTGGCCCATCCTGTAGGCTTCTAGCCAGGGAGTGATCATGACATCATAGAGCCATAAAATGGTGTGAGTTGGAAGAGACCTTAAAGATCATCTAGTTCCACCCCCACAGCCACAAACAGGGATACCTTCCTCTAGATCAGATTGCTGTTTGGTGGATAAGCCCCATCCAACCTGGATTTAAACACTTCTTGGGAGGGGGCATCCAGAACTTCTCAAGGCAACTAATTCCAGTGCCTCACCATTCTCATAGTAAAGAATTTATTCCCGGTATCTAATCTAAACATACCCTCTTTCAGTTTAAAACCATGACCCCTAAAACCTTAGCTTAGAAATAGCCCTAAGGTGGGTATAGTGAACACATGATTACAATGGCAAAGTTTGCACATGATTGCAATGTCATGAACTGACATGGATTGACTACCTATAAACATCTAATTAACTACAAATGTCTAGTGCCATTTTAAGTGAATTTTAAAATATATAAATGCTGTAGACAGTTTATTTACAAACATTCAAAATACATGTGCAAAGAAGCACAAAGCACAGTAATCTGAGCTTTATTTTATATTGTTAGAAAATATAGGAAAGAATCAGATCCAAATTAAAAGACTAATACAGATGAAAACTGAGAAATGTCAAGGAGATACTTCAAATCCTTAATATCCAGATTTTTTTCATATGGTTTAGCTCCTGTTCTATATTGCATAGCTAGATAGTATGTCTTCTCAGATTTTAATTCCTTGCTACATGGCTCACATGCATTCTGTTGTTACATAGCTCCATTGTTCCTTTTTCTACAGAGCTCTGCTTAATCTGCTTCATCAGAAAAATTTCTGCATAAGTCCAATGGTGGGGGAAATTTGTATTAACAATTCACATTCTCCTCCGATTCTTTCTCTTGAATAAAATCCTAAGAATTTTTCATGGTTATATATATATATAAAACGCATATATATATTTAAATGAAGAGAAAAAATGAATACATAATAACATATTAATATTCAGAAGTTTTAGAAAAAATGTTGGCATGAATTCAATTGTTAGAAGTTGTCACTGTCAATTGTCACTGTTTATAAATATGTTTGCCAATGCCCATATACATCATGCACTCCTAAGGGTGAAGTACATGAGAAAGCAGTGTCTGAAAACACTTTGACTGTGAGAAATTGGGCAGACCAGACACTGCTTCTCTAGCATATCTGTCTACATAACATGATGAGAAACAAACCTATGTATAGTTTAACCCTGCGTAATACATAAAGCGTCAGTCAGGTCTCTGAATTTTAGTGCTGGTTCAGCATATCTTAAGTTTACAAGACTTGGTTTATATATTGAATTTCACATACGCAAGACAGTTCTGAAAGATGCTGAGTTGCATGCACATTGTGTGTAGAACTGTTCATATGAATCCTTTTCTTTCCTTGCTTATTTTAAAGAGATATGAAATGCTTGACAGTGCTAAGACTTAAAGAATTGTTATCTTCTGAGATGATCCAATATCTTTGAAGAAAGCTCAGCAAAACCCATCTGTTGCACTGCACTGAATTTTCCAGATTACTTTTGCATTCTTGAGAGCTACAGAATAAAGTCTCTTTTGAAAGAAAAAAAAAAAAGTAGGTTCTGGAATGCAAAATAAGTAGAACACAGCACAATGAAACTGTCCAGCCTAGCCCATTAAAATGTATAATAGTATTGTACTTTTAAAAATTAGATTGCACTGTTTTTTTAAAAACAGATTAGGTACATATATATATATATATTAATTTTCTTCGTCAAATGATTACAGAAAGAAGTCATAGTTACTTAGATATGTTTATATGGCTTTGTTTTGTTTTGTTTTTCTGATTGTCATGCTTGAATTTCATTTAAATGTATGGTATATGCTTGCAGGATAATTGCCATTGTATATAAATTATTCACCTTACTGATTCTTACTGTTACTGTAATCTGTGACACATCTTTTTTTTCCCTTGAATGTCAGTAGTAAATTTCGTCTTCACCATCCTCCTAATGAATGAGTCTATAAATGAGTATATTTCGAAAAGTGTGGTCAATCTCTGGTAGTAGTAATATGCTTTTTTTTTTTTTTCATTAGATTGAGCAGCAAACAATTATAACTGTAGGGGTCCAGAAATTCAACATGCACCTATGGTCTATCTGTGCTATATTTGTTCTGAAGTCAACATAAGACAATGTGATTGATCTTAGGATAAGATCAATTGACCACCTGAGGTGCCTGTGTCTTCTCACATTTTCATTGTCTACAGCAGAGGCTGGTGTGATTAGTTCAGAGACAGAAATCACATTTTCTGATGTTTAGATTAAAGAAGGCAAATTACCTAATTACCTTGCCTTTTGAAATATTTCTATTTTCACTTTTCACTTTTTTTTTTTTGTATCTATTTATTTATTTATTTATTTATCAATCATTTTGTTGGTAAACTAAATCAAGGAGATACAGAGGTTTGGTTTGGGCATATTGTTGTGGTACCTATCTAACACAGATTTATAGATGATAAGTCTGCCTAGTGTTTCACATTACTTGAGTTTTATTAACAGTCTAATTTGAATGTCACTGCACATCTCTGACAAAAGAATTATTGTCAGACCTACTTTGTTATATAAATCAGATGTCAGAGACATAAAAATAAGATAATAGCTAAAAAAAATTAAATTAAGATGTATTAAATTATGTAATAACCTGAATATATGTTTTGATAAACAGAAGTCAACCTCAAATCATTGTCAGTTCTCTTACAGATGTATTGGTACAAATTAAGAAATTCAAACTCATTACTACAGTTATAACAATTATGTGTCATCTTTTTGTACATATCCTTTGGATAATATATATATATATATATCAGTTCAGTTTAAAACAGCATTATAATCACTACTACGTTTTTGAACAGGCAAAGTCACTATAAATTTAATGTTCAAATGTGTTTAAACCTACTCAGAACAGTAAGAAACATGCTTTTGCTCTAGTAGTTTTCTGACTTCTTTGTCAGTATAAATTGATGAAAACCAGTTTCAGAACTTACGACAACAGCTCAGATTTCTGTTAAGAGCAAGAGAAAAATAAGGCTAGATAAATAATCTGGCAGAGAAGACCCAGAATGTTAAAAAGCTAGAAAATACTCAAGGATGACATAATTTTTCTGTTCAACCAACATGTATATATTGCGTAACTTATAATTTGTTTTTAATAAAGCATAATTGATTATGCTTTGTAAAATGCTTCCACACAGTCTTTCAGTTCTTTTTCCTTAAGGTGGGAGTGATCATATTTCTTCATCAGATTATGGGACAGACAGGTTTACTAATGTCTTTAAGACACTGATGATATATATATATTGACATCTTCTGTTAAAGTGTTTATAAAGAAGAAAAGCTCTGACCTGCAGGGTTCCAAAAAACATTGAACTGAGTTGTATCCTTTCTACTGGCTTTAGCAAGCAATAAGAAGGATCTTAAAATAGGCATAAAAACAAGTTTCAAAATGTAAGAACAGTAAACAAATATGCAAAATTGCCTTTACTGAGATGAAGGAAGCAGATGTTCTTTGAAAGAGGAACCCTATACTATAATAAGTTTTGAGAGAGAGAGAGAGAGAAATTATCACAGTGCATGTTTATGAAAAGGCACATTCATGCTTAATTTGTATTTCTTTTCAGCTCTCATAGTATTGCGATATTATGGGAATTTTTCGTTTACAAAAATAAAATATTTGGTTGTGGCCCAAGCACACCACACCTGAGTTACACTCAGCTCTTGAGATAATATCTAGGTGGACAGTACCAGAATTCAAGATTCTTCAGCTGTATTGAAGGTTTGGTTTGTGAGAGGACATACCTTTATTTTTTTATCCCTGAATCTGTTCTATAGAAAAAAGCTGTCATTTTGTAACAGATGCTCTGGAAAAACTGAAATACAATCATTTTTACAGTAAAAGCTTTCACGTACGCTGCAGCCCAAGTACATTATTCTTTAGTTAGTTTACATATTTTTTTAGATTTATTTGTCGTAAGTTTACAAAGAGAGAATGGTGAAACAAAATTCATAAGCATTAGCATCATATAATCTTTGCAATTAAGATACATATTTTGAAGGACTAGATTCATTCGGTTAATTCGAGTGAACTGGAAATCATTTGGCTGGGTTGTTCAAAAGGCAATTAACCAAAATACAAAGTGACTAAGCATAAAAAAAAAAATCCAAACTTCAAATGTTGAACAGGGTGTAATTGGCAAAATAATGAAAACTAAAATAATTCTAAGGGGAAAAATCAGTTTATGTTGTAGACAAAAGAAATTGAAGGAATAGCTGTACTTTTCACTGTACCACTACTAGATAAATGTGTAAATTTGTTCAAGCAAAATAGCATCTGAGCAATTGGCAATAGGCAGTTGATTTTACAGTGCAGTTGTAAATCTGTTGAAAATTCTACGAAAATTCCATTGAATCACCAAGATGTGACATCCTTCTTACATAACCATACCATTTAAGACATTTAATATTTATAAGGCAATACACAGAATATCCTGAGCTGGAAGCTGATAAAACAGAAGGAAGGGAAGCTATCCAAGGAGACCAGAACAAGTTTGAGAAGTGGGCCCACATTAACCTAATGAGGTTCAACAAGACCAAGTGCAAGGTGCTGCACCTGAGTCAGGGCGATCCCAGACATGAGTACAGACAGGGTGAAGCACATATTGAGAGCAGCCTTGCAGAGAAGGACTTGGGGGTTCTGGTGGATGAAAAGCTTGACATGAGACAGCAGTGTGTGGTTGCAGCCCAGAAGGCCAACTGCATCCTCAGCTGCATCAACAGAGGAGTGGCCAGCAGGTTGAGGGAGGTGATTGTGCACCTTTACTCTGCCCTCATAAGACCCCGCTTGGAGTATTGCATTCAGGTCTGGCACCCCCAGCACAAGAAGACTGTGGACCTGTTAGAACGGGTCCAGAAGAGTGCCACAAAGTTAACTGGTGGCTGGAGCACCTCCCATATGAAGAAAGGCTGAGAGAGCTGGGACTGTTCAGTCTGGAGAAAAGAAGGCTCCAGAGAGACCTCATTGCAGGTTTTCATTACTTAAAGGAGGCTTATAAAAAGATTGAGAGCATATTTTTTGCTCAGGCAGATAATGATAGGACAAAGGGGAATGGCTTTAAACTAAAAAAGGATACATTTCACAGAATCACAAAATTGTAGGGGTTGGAAGGGACCCCAAAAGATCATCAGGTCCAACCCCCCTGCCAAAGCAGGTTCCTTAGAGCAGGCTGCCCAGGGGCATCCAGACGGGCCTTGAATATCTCCAGAGAAGGAGACTCCACAACCTCCCTGGGCAGCCTGTTCCAGTGCTCCGTCACCCTCACCGTGAAGAAGTTCTTTCGCATGTTGGTGCGGAACTTCCTGTGCTCCATTTTGTGGCCATTGCCCTTTGTCCTGTCCCCACTAACCACTGAAAAGAGGTTGGCCAAATGCCTCTGTCTCCCACAAAACACGTTAGGAGGAAAGACTGAAATTCTTACACTCAGAGAAAGTTGTTCAAGACCAGGTTGCATGAGGCCCTGGGCAACCTGATCTAGTAGGTGGCATCCCTGCCCATGGCAGGGAGCTTGGAACTAGATGATCTTTAAGGTCCCTTCCAACCCAAGCCATTCTATGATTCTAAGATCGGAAGAGACCCATGAGGATCATCAACTCCAACTCCTGACTCCACACAGAACAACCTAAGAGTTAAAGCATATAACCAAATGCTTGTTGTATTGTCCAAACGCTTGACATATTGTCCAAATGCCTCTTAAACTCCAGCAGGCCTGCTGCTGTGACTACTTCCCTGGGAAGCCCGTTCCAATGCACAACCACCCACCAGGTTAAAAACCTTTTCCTAATACTCAGCCTGAACCTCCCCTGACACAGCTTCATGCCATTCCCTGGGGTCCTATCACTGGTCACCAGAGAGAAAAGATCAGTACCTGCTCCTCCACTCCCCTGTGAGGAAGCTGTAAACAGAATACTTCTACAGACAGCTCCTTTCCTTCAGGTAACCCTGCCTGAAAGAAATTATCTTCCTTTGTTGGTCCGCCAAGTTACTGCATCTTCCTCATCAGCTCTTCCCAGAGTATATTTATTTTAGGATGTACTAAACAGCTGTCCGGACCTCAGTGACTGCATTGACAAGATCTCACTTGGCTACAAAGAGAGCCTAGATATCTAATTCTGTTACAAACACCTACATTTCAAGTTTGTGTTTGAATCCTATTCTTAAATGTTTTATACAATCTTTCATGGTATATTTTATATATAGGAATATATTTTCTCATTTCATAAATAAATAAATAAATAAGATTGTCTCCCTTATCTCCTTCTTTTCAATTTAGTTTAAGGTTCTTCTGCCTCTATGTCACCTTGTCATAGAAGGAGATTAGGTTCGTCAAGCAGGACCTGCCTTTCATAAACCCATGCTGACTGGGCCTGATCGCCTGGTTGCCTTGCAAGTGCTGCATTACTCAAGATAATCTGCTCCATGAGCTTCCCTGGCACTGAGGTAAAACTAACAGGCCTATAGTTTCCCAGGTCTACCTTACGGCCCTTCTTGTAGATGGGCATCACGTTTGCCAGCCGCCAGTTGACTGGGACCTCCCCTGAGAGCCAGGACTGCTGATAAATGATGGAAATTGGCTTGGCCAGTTCTTCCGCCAGTTCTCTCAGCACCCTCGGGTGGATCCCATCCGGCCCCATCAATTTGTGTACATCTAAGTGTTGTAGCAGGTCCCCAACCATTTTCTTGTGGATTGTGAGGGCCACAGTCTGCTCCTCATCCCCTTCCACCAGCTCAAGGTACTGGGTATATATTACAAGTTGCTTCAGGATTCCCACTAGTAAAGGAATGACTACATGTATTATGTTCCTACATATATTCTGTATGAGGTGTTATCAGTATGATGCTAACCAAACTGCTCCCAGGAGTGAGGCCAACTGAAGACAGAAAAACTTCTCTTCATAGATGATCTACAACATGGAGTCCCTGACCAGACTCTGGACTATCTGAGAGATTTCATGTAGAGATGTTCTTGCAAGAGAAGCTTATCTTGGGTAGATAACAAGTCACTGTTACATCTTTTTGGTGAAGATACGTACATTGGTGTAGGACATCTGTTCCCAGAACAGTTGCTGCTGACTCCTGTTTTCCTGGAAGGTCAGTTAATTATTAGGAATTCTTTGTTTTGTGCCTATCAAAGTTTCTTTGTCCTGCCAACTACAACTCATTAACGTTTTGGCTGAATTTATAAGGGAAGTAATGGGGCTCCCATCTAAGTAGACATCCTTCTTTGTCAGTATATTTACCAGGCTGAATTTGTGGTGGTTTGTTAGTGTGGTAACAAAAAAAAAAAGAATAATTGTTTTATTCCCAGTGTTACAGTTTCTTGACTGTCATTCTGTTTTGCACCGGAATAGGAACAGGTTGCCCAGAGAAGCTGTGGAGTCTCCCTCCTCAGCTGTCTTCAAAAGCTGCCTGGACATGTTTCTGGGCAACCTGCTCTGGGTGCCTGCTTGAGCAGAGGGTTGGACCAAATGACCTCCACAGGTTCCTTCCAACTGCAACCAGTCTGTGAATTTCATAATTCTATTTTTTTTTTTTTTCCAGAGCCCCGAGACAGGATTCACCACAACAACCCTACTAAAACTGCAATAGCCATGATCAAAAATATTTGACAAATTTTTGTATTTATGAAGATATGACTAGGGAGGACCACAGTTTGTTAAAGAAAGCATATAACTCTCCTGTACATTATTGCTTGATGCTGTGGATGTATCTATATGTATCTCTTTACCTATATATCTTTATTTCCCTATGAAGGATTTTTCATGGTATTATAGGACTGAGAGTCATCACCATGATTGCATTTTCCATTTGAAACAATTTTACATATTTTTAACCAATACAGGAATTTCTTAACAGCATTTTTCTGACTAAATTTCACATATGTTCTTACTGTTAATCCTTCTCACTAGTTTGTTACTAACATTCTTGTACATGTACTGAAGGCAAAATCATTGTCATTTGAAATAAACTGAAATAGGCTTTTAGACAGGAAACTTTGGAATATGAGTTAGGAAAATAATGTTGTTCAATCTACGGTGACACATCAAATACGTTGCTTTACAATGAACCTATAAATTGTGCTATAAAAGTATATCAGAATTTTTCCCCTTCTCCCTTTTTAGGTAAAGTAAAAAGTGACCATTTTATATACGTTTGTGTATGTTTATATATAAAATACACATGGTTTTAAATTAGATTTTTATATTTTCATTTTTCGTCAAGAATGATATACATTATATTCTAGGGTGAAAATCTGTCATGTGATCTTTTCTTCCTTAAAATGAATATAAAAATGGTATGCATGAACACAAACTGTAGAGTCTAAAATGAAAATTCCTGCAGAGTTCAGGAAGCATTTGGACAATGCTCTCAGATGTGATTTAATTTTTAGGTAGTCCTGTGTGGAGCTAGGAGTTGGACCTGATGATTGTTGTGGGTCCCTTCCAACTTGAGGATATTCTACAAAACTATAGAAAACATCAAACCTACACTAGACAAAAAATTATAAGTTTCTCACTTTTTATGTGTCCAGACTGAAATTATGCCATTTTTCACAAAATACTGGTCATCTAATAGTATAAACCTTCTTGGAATATAATTAAATTATGGATAGGTCTGGAGGTGATGCTGGTCTTTTACAATTGAGTATCTTGGATAAAATCTCCACCTTTTGGTATAGCTGATAGATTGGGAAAGAGAAATATCTTTCTTTGACAAAAGTTTTAAACAGAGGAGACAGAACATCATCTCAATATACAAGTCCATGAGGCAGTTCATCACCTAAACAACCTCAGGACCAGATAATATCAGAGTTTCAAAACTGCATTATATGAACAGCCAATTCAAAAAGGTTGATATTGAAACTGAATTATCAATAAGCTGAATATGCTTTTTTTTTTTCCCCCATAAGTAGTGAATGAATCCTTTGCTTTGTTTTGTTTGCATATGTAACTTTGTTTTATATTTTACACTGTTTTTATCTCAACCAACAAGTTCTCACATTTTTACCTTTATGATTATATTCCCCATCCCACTGTTGGGGACTGAGTGGCTGCGTTGGGCTTAGTTACGTATTGGAGTTAAACCACAACACTTTTTATGCTTACCATCAGTTCTGAAATGGGTTATGATGTTAATTTAAACATGTAACAAACATTATGAGTTATCAGCATTTTTAAATTGGGAAAGATTGGAGAACAGATTGCTCATCCATACATCGAAATTTGTGGTGGTTTCACCCTGATGGGCAGCTAAACTCCACCACCACAATTGCTTTCTCACTCTCCATCCTCAAAGGGAGTGGAGGAGAAAATATGATGGAAAAAATCTCATGTGTTGAGATAAGGTCAAGGAGATCACTCACCACTTACCATTACGGGCAAATCAGACTCATCATAAGGGTGATAAATATAACTTATTACCTATTGATAACAGACTAAAGCAATAATGAACTAAAAGCAGCACTTATCTGCTGCTCCTTCATAGTCATTCTCTTCCTTTTCTCCAGTGCAGGGTCCCTCCCATGGGATGCAGTCCTTCCTGAACGGATCCTATGTGGGCTTCCCAAAAACTGCAGTTCCTCAAGAACAGCTCCAGTATGGGTCTGTACCAGAGGGTCCATCATTCAGGAATGGACTGCTGCAGTATGGATCCCCCACAGACAGCAGCTCCTGCCAGATCTCCTGCTCCTGCATGGGCTCCTCTCTACAGGCTGCAGCTCTGGCCCAGAGTCTGCTCCCACGTGGGCTCCCTATGATAATCAAAAGGTGATTGGTGGGCTGGAGCACCTCCCCTATGAAAAAAAGGCTGAGAGAGGTGGGGATGTTCAGCCTGTTGAAGAGAAAACTCCAGGGATACCTCGTTGAGGCCTTTAAGAACCCTTAAAAGGGTTTCCCTTAAAGGTGTCTTATAAAAAGAATGGAGAAGTACTGTTTACTTGGGTAGATAATGATAGGACAAGGGGGAACAGTCTTAAACTAAAAGAGGATAGATTTAGACTAGACATGAGGAGGAAAATCTTCACTGTAAGGGTGGTGAGGCACTGGAACAGGTTTCCCAGAGAAACCGTGGATGCCCCATGCCTGGAAGTGTTTAATGCCAGTTTGGATAGAGCTTTGAGCAACCTGATCTAGTGAGTGGCATCCCTGCCTAAGACAGGTGGATTGGAATTAGATGATCTTTAAGGTCCCTTACAACCCAAGCTATTCTATGATTCTATGATTCCATGGGATGCAGTCTCCTCCAGGTCAGACCCACCTTTTCCACTGTGGGTTCCTCCATGGGCTGCAGCATGGAAATCTGCTCCAGCATTGTACTACATGGGCTGCAGGGGGACAACCTGCTCCACTATAGGCCTCTCCACAGGCTGCAGAGGAACTTCTGCTCCGTACCTGGAGCACCTCATGCCTTCCTTCTGCACTGTCCTTGACATCTTTAGGGCTGTTTCTCTCTACATTTTCTCACTCTTCTCTCCCAGATGCTGTTGCACAGCAATTTTTTTATTATAATTATTTTTTTCCTTTCTTAAAAATGTTAACACATAGGCACAACTGGGGTCACTCGTTGACTCAGCTTTGGCTGGTGATGGGTCCCTTTTGGAGCTGGCTGGAACTGGCTCTCATCTAACGTGGAACAACTTCTGTTCTCTTCTTACAGAGGCCACCCTTGCAGTCTTCCCACTAACAAAATCTTGACGCGTAAACTGAATACATTATTCTAGCAAAATTTGATGAAATTTATGAGCTTTAGAATTTGTAGAATATTGGAATATATTAGAATATTTTATCTGATATCCTTTGCTGAGGTAATTTAACTTTGTAACTCTTTTTAATTATCAATTAAGTATGAGATGAATCTGGACTTCAATGCACATAGTTAATTTACTACTTCCTTTTTCAAGAAAATGATTTTTTAAATAAACTCTTTCAAATAGGTATTAAGTGTCTTTCTTGTTGTAAAAGTACATGTCAGACAGTTTGTACTTGAAGCAGTTTTTCAGGTATTAAAAAAATGTTATGTAAGAGACTGTTTGCTGACTTATCTGATTAAGCTACTACTAAAAAATAACAAGCCCACCCATATACCACATTTACTTTATTCCCACCACAGTAGGGAAGTCTGAGAGAAGTGCACATGGGTAACTAATTTCAGCACCACTCTGAGAGTTCATGATTAAGAAATAGCCTGCAACTGTACTTTTTTCCATAGCAGTACTGGAATAATTCACCCTACATCTAATTTACTGAAATCTCTAAATTCCCCTTACATTTAAATTTTAAAAGTTTAAATATGTTGTTTGTTAACAAGATTCTCTATAGAAAGAAGAAACTACATAAATTTCAAATAAAATGTGTGTCTTCAGAGACATATTCTGCAAAAAACAGACCCAGTCTGAACTTATTATAACCACGTAGAAGCAGGAATTTCTCTTCATAAACCTCTGATGAAGCTGGGAAATTCAAGGTAAAAAAATCTTCTACATCACTCTTGAAAGTTACTCCCATTGTATAGGCTTCTAATACCATGTCACCTTCCTGTTGTCAGAAATGTTAGATCTGCCCAAATATGTTTGAAATACCAGTCTGTTACCTAGCCAACACAACACCCTTTGTATCCGAACTATGTAAGTGTTCTGTTGTCTGAGAAGATGAAGACTTTAAATGTATTTTAGGATGATAAAATGTTTTTCTGCACAACAAACATGTTTTTCTGCATAACAGATGTGTGATCTGTTTCTTGTGTTAAAACATTCAACTGTTAATGAATTAGTCAGATAAATCTAAGTGTTGTGCATTTCCTTAACTTGTGAAATTGTATACATAGGCCCATACCAACAAACTTTACATAATGGGCAAATCTTTCCTGTTTCCACAAAAGTAAATCAATATTAGTGTAAATAGGAAAAGGAAGCTCACATTAAATACTGTCTTAAGAACAGTATGCAAACCACTTTACAATTCAATAAGACACATACAAAAAAAAAATATAATAGTGTTTTTGGATTCCATTATAAAATTCAGATGCTTAGAAAACAGACTTCGCTTTACGGGTTGGAATGAGGTTCAGAACAGTTACGTATGAATTAACAGAATTTGCAAGAAAAACTTAAACAAGGGGTAACGAATCCTGTGATCTGGGGGCTACCTGCTAGGCAGTCTGACCAATATAGCACAGCAGGACAAAAAAAAACTACTTTTTTTTTTTTTTTTTAATCATATATGTGTCTGACTTTTGCAGTCAGAAGAGTTAGGGTGCCTTTCTTCATGCTGTGGAAGGAACACCATAAAGGGAAAGACTTGGCCTCCTAATGTCAGAAATCTGGCCTGCTTCCCTAGCATCAGCGAGCAATGTCTGAAGGGAATGGACAGACCAGATTCCCTAACATTAAAAATATCACATTTTTTTTCTTTTTTCTTTTATTTTTTTTCTGATTTTTGTTTCAATTTTACCTTAAAAATCTTATCAGGATTTCAGGGTTGATAGCATGTTTTTAGTGTGACATGGTTACAATTATTTTATATTCTGATTTCTTCTTTATATTGATCTTTTGTTTAGCTAAATCTGTAATTATTTTTTGAGTGGTGTAAGGAAATAGAGACTCTATTGGTAAATAATGGAACTGTCAGATTAGATGGATACTGATTCACCTGTGGTCATAGTAGCCTGTAGGCATTGTTAACGTTACACCCATACTGAAAAGCAAAACTGAAGGGGGATTTTGTTATTGTTTGTTTTTATAAATGAAAATAAAACTTTGGTTCTAATTTAGACTCAATAGAGAGCTTATTCTGCTTGATGACAAAATCTCAGTGTTGTGCTTCAGAGGAAGGAAGTATAAAAGTTTTAGCACAGAATTCATTGTCTATTTTGAGTACAGCATTAATTCTAATTAAATTTAGTGTAACAATGTGAAAGCGTCAGTAACAGTGCTCTAGAACTGCTGGAGTTATTTTATTTTTTTTCAAACTCTGTAGTAATAGCAACCAAAGGTCCAATTACTGATCTGATAACAGACGCCTTACCTGTCTCCAATATGGCCAACATTTTTAATTACAGGTGATAAGTGACATGAGACTGATTTCACGTACGGGAAGGTTCTGTACAAGTAAGTGTTGAAAGAAAACATGCAGTGAAATAAAAATAATTGTGGGAGTTGAGTCTTTCTTAGGCAAAACAAGAATTGTTTGTGAAGTTCCACGGTCTTGATAAAATCAGAAGATAGTGCTGGTAAAATCTCAATATCTGACAATAAAAGAGAATTATTTATTTGTTTATTTATTTACTTATAAAGACATCTCATGTTTAGAGAAAATTCCATAGTTGAATGATATATATTTTTTCTTTCTTATATTTCTTTCAGTAGGTCAATATTCTCTCAAGCTGTTATGATTTACTTTTCATACCTTTTTTCACAGTGTACTACTTCAGATAAATGGCTTTTGGACTATTTTCCAGCTCTGATGAGATGGAATAGTGATGGTGAAGTCCTCTGCAGTATGTTAATAATATATGTTTCACAAAAATGCATACATCCAGATGACGTTATACTTCTTGAGACGTTAAATCTTTTTCCGAAATTGCTTCCTAAGAAACTGAAGACTTATATTAGAAATAAATAAATAAATAATTTTCAAAGTGATCATAAAGTATGGAAGATCATAGACATTGTCAGTATTACTAGTTCCTGAAATTGCATGGAAATTCCAGTATTTTTTGAAGATCTATTATGTCCATGTTAAGAATGAAAAACAAACAAACAAATCAAAACCTAACAGTCCCTTGCCAGTCCACCCTGAGGGTAAAATTCTTTCCTGGCCCCAAATCTGACAGTTAGAATAACTTTATACATATGAAGAAGTAATAAAAAGCAGGCAACTGTTGCTTAAGACACTCAAATCTGTCAAGCATATGTTGTCAGGTGCTTACTCTCTGCTGTTATTTATCTGTGTCTTTGCTACATATGGTGCAAGCAAATGGAACCATTCATATCTGAAATTTAAGAAACAGCCTCACATGGTTGTGTGTGGTGTGGATGGATTTCATCAAACGTTTTGTTTGTTTGTTTTATTTTGTTCTGTTTTCAGTGCAGAGTTCTGCAGTTTCATTGTTATATTTCCTTCTTCTTTTCTTTAATCTTCTTTAATTATTATTTAAGAATATAATTAAATTTCCTTGAACAAAAATCAAAATCTATAAATAACCCAAACATGAACCCCTCTGATATGGTGCCTTTAACATATTTAATCTTCAGTCATGTCCATGGATTCTAGATGGCAAACAATTAGAATAATACAGACTAAGTAGAACAGAAGGTTATAATGGCATGTGAGAAATAACTGGAGAGAAGCGTATTCTTCACAATAGCTCCTGTAGTACTTTACTTTTATCCTTGTAGTTTTCCTTTCTCTAATTGCTCCAACTTTTATTGAAGATTATTTGGTTCATTTAAATAAATTTTAAGTACCAGAGTTTTCAGAGTGAGCTAGTTATCCAGATACGGGATGTTTGTTGGAAACGTTATATAGCTCCCTGGCTACTGAAATATGCCATATTACCTCAGGAAATATAAAGTCAACACTTCTGTGGCTGTAGTGGTTTTACTCAGGTGTGTGGCCGGAGCTCCACATCAGCTGCTCTCTCACTCCCCCTCCTCAAATGGAAAGGGGGAGAGAATATGATGTAAAGGGCTCAAGGGTCGAGATAAGGATGGGGACATCACTCAATTATCGTGACGGGCAAAACAGACTCAGAGTAGGGAGACAGTAAGATTTATTGCTTATTACTAACAAGCTAGAGAAGTGAGAAACAAAGGAAAGAAACCAAAACCACCTTCCCCCCATCCACCCTCTTCCACCTCCTCCCGCCGAGTGGCGCAAGGGAAAGGGGGAAGTCTATAGCGCTTCGCCTCTGCCACTCTTTCTCAGTCACTCTC